>NW_020837950.1:35336563-35441665 GCF_003676395.1 Aethalodelphis obliquidens
GCAACGGGAGAGGCCACAACAGTGGCCTCTCCCGTTGCAGAGCACAGGCTCCTGACACACAGGCTCAGCGGCCATGGCTCACGGGCCCAGCCGCTCCGCGGCATGTGGGATCTTCCTGGACTGGGACACGAACCCATGTCCCCTGCATCGGCAGGCGGACTCTCAACCACTGTGCCACCAGGGAAGCCCCCTCTTACATTCTTGATGACAGCCATTCTAACAGGTGTGAGGTGCTATCTCATTGTAGTTTTAATTTGATGATTAGTGATGTTGAGCATCTTTTCATGTACCTGTTGGCCATTTGATGTCTTCTGAAAGTTCATTTAAAACCAAAGAAGTTCAGATTTTGTATCTATAGAGAGTGGGGGAGTAGGGAGGAAAGGGAGGGAGGGAGAGAGAGAGCTTATGCACCTGTTTTCTGTAGTTTTTATGTCATTTGAAAGATTCCTGAGGGAATTCGGTGTCACAAAGTGATAAAGTGTTTTGTATTATTTTATACAGAAGGAGCTAGACTATAGACTCACCAGTTACACACAAGTTGACACTATAGTAATTTCATTTGTGACAAATATTTATAATAAGGTTTTAGTCTTAGTTCCATTCACTGATTATTTAAAGAGATTCTGCTATTTTACTTCTAACCTAGATTATTCCTGTTTGGGAGTCATATAAAATGAGTTAACAACACACTTTACAAGCTTTTCAAGGAAGGGAAGAGGGAGAAAAGAAAGGGAATGCAGCTTATTAATACAGCAAACACTTTTTGAGAGTCTACTTTTTGCCAGAACACTAGAATCTGGGATACAAAGATGAATAAGTTAAAGTCCTTGTCCTCAAGGACTCCCAGAATACATGAAGGCAGACAAATATGTTAAGTATGCTCTAGATGCATTTTTTACAATTCCCAATTAGTGGCATTTTCACTGGCCAGTTAATAAACTATGACTTCGTTTGGTTTGAACTAGGTATGCATTAGTTTCTTTTCTTTTTTATTGAATTATAGTTGACTTAAAATATTATATTAGTGATTTGATATGTTTACAGATTACACTCCATATAAAGTTATTTAAAAATATTGGCTGTATTTCCTGTGCTGTACATTACATCCTTGTATTTTATTTATTTTTTACCTAGGATTTTGTACCTCTTAGTCCCCTTCCCCTATCCTGCCCCTTCCCTCTTCTCTCTCCCCACTGGTAACCACTAGTTTGTTCTCCATTATCTGTGAGTCTATTTCCGTTTTGTTATATTAGTTTGTTTGTTTTATTTTTTAGATTCCACAAATAAGTGAAAGCACATAATATTTGTTTTTCTCTATCTGACTTATTTCACCAAACATAATAGCCTCCAAGTCCATCCATGTTGTTGCAGATGGCAAAATTGCATTCTCTTTATGGCTGAGTAATATTCCATTGTGTGTCTGTATGTGTGTGTGTTTGTGTGTGGCACATCTTCTTTATCCATTCATGTGTTGATGGACACTTACATGACTTCCATGTCTTGGTTATTATAAATAATGCTGCTATGAACATTGGGGTGCATATATCTTTTCAAATAATGTCTTCATTTTCTACAGATATATACCCAAGAATGGAATTACTGGATCATATGGTATTTCTATTTTTAGTTTTTTGGGGAACCTCCATAGTGTTTTCCATCGTGGCTGCACCAATTTGCATTCCCACCAACAGTATACTAGGGTTCTCTTTTTTACACATTCTTGCCAACTTGCTATTTCTTGTCCTTTTGACAGTAGTCATTCTGACAGGTGTGAGGTGATAATCTCATTGAGGTTCTGGTTTGCATTTTCTTGATGATTAACATTGTTGAACATATTCTCATGTGTCTTGGCCATCTGTATGTTTTGTGTGGAAAAATGTCTATTCAGGTCCTCTGAACATTTTTAAATCTGTTTTTTTTTTTGTTGTTGTTGTTGTTGTTTTTTTTATATTGAGTTGTATGAGCTTTTTCTATATTTTGGATATTAACTCTTTATCAGATATATCATTTGCAAATATTTTCTCCCATTCATTAGGCGGCCTTTTCGTTATTTAATGCTTATTTAATGTGGCCTTTTTTTGATGCTTTCCTTCTCTCTGCATAAGCTTTTTTTTTTCTTTTTTTTTAACATCTTTATTGGAGTATAATTGCTTTACAATGTAGTGTTAATTTCTGCTGTACAACAAAGTGAATCAGTTATACGTATACATATATCCGCATATCCCCTTCCTCTTGCGTCTCCCTCCCACCCTCCCTATTCCACCCCTCTAGGTGGTCACAAAGCACCGTGCTGATCTCCCTGTGCTTCTCTGCATAAGCTTTTAAGTTTGAGTAGGTTCCATTTATTTATTTTGCTTTTACTTCCCTTGCCTGAGGAGACAGTTCCAATAAAATATTGCTAAGACCTATAGATCATATTCCATTTTTTTTCTTTCACTATTTACTTTTAAAATTTATTTTTTCATACAGTTTCAAAACCAGATGGGATAAAACCATGTAGATAAACCTTGCGTTTTACAGATTAGGAGATGGTGAAGACCAAAGAGGTGAAGTAACTTGCCCAAAGTTGTGAATGTTACTGGCAGCCTATAATGGCACATTATACAGAAAAAAAAGCTCCCACTGTGTGTAAAGTATCATGCTTTTCAAAATGTTATATCCATGCTTTTAAATGGTAACCTATAATCTCTGCACTTTGAATTTGTATCAGTCATAGTATTCTTTAATTTATTTAATATTCTTTAATAGTTTACACATCTGTTTTCCATGCTAGACCCTTATGCGTCTCAAAAAACAGAGATCATGTATTATATATATGAATATTTCCAATACCTAGAATAGTGGTTTGCTTTGAATGAGTGATAGTGACAGGTGTTTCAGCTGTCAAAGTATGTTTACTCCATATCCTGAGCATGATAAACTATGACTTTTGCAAAGGTAAATTTGTTACTACTATCCGGACTAAAACACAGTTGTAGAATTGACCAAATTTATCTTTAGTGTCTTCCGAAGAGTCAGTCTCTACTGCTTATACCTTACCTCAACTCCTAGGTTGCTTGCTTTCTTACCCTTATGGAGAGCTACCATTTCCAGTATCCGCTCACAACTCTTTGACAAAACAAGGGTTAAGCTGGTGTTCAACCACACAGCTCCCTTCCTCTTAGGGCCACTGCATTATTTTCACTCAACTGACTAATAGCAGAGAGTAATTGAGTGTACTTTGTGGCTCCAAAAATAAAGGTGGGTATTTTGTAGGAAACATTTTCTCTGAAAATGTCAGTGAATGAATGACTTGTAAACAAGCCGACTACTGTGAAATCACCTATCATGAAGTTTATGACATGGAAATTATGCTTTTTTTTACTCATAGAAAGCAAAGCTCTGAATATGCAGAGCTTTGGTTCTGGCTTCCAGTTCAGGAACTTTGTGCAAAGCTTTATGTCAAACAGCCAAGGCCCCCAAGAAAGATGTTGCCTTGTTAGTTCTTCATTAATTTGATGAGAATTAATGGTGAAAATCCAAGTCATTTATGTTAGTCAATAACTTTGACCAGAATGTCTTGACCACAGGTCAGTAACCTGGTTGTGTTTATAGGATAGGGTTTAAACCATCATTTTGGAGGATTAATGAGTTGCTTACTGATTATGAAAATCCCTTCTCTTTATTGTAACCCATAGTTTGGTGTGAAACAATTAGTTTTGGGGAGGCCAGATGCTGGTGTTCAGCGTTTCACTGATGTACCCCGCCTCATACGTCATGTGGCAGTTGGTAATGCTTCTGTTGATAGCATCAGGCTGAGTGCCTAGTAAATCATGAGTCTTATCCAGGAGTTAATACTGCCTGCTAGAGAACTGAAGCAGAGCCCATCCAAGGCTAATATACCGTAGTGTCCTGTTCATTCACTCTCAGTTGTTTATCCTGTCTTTATAAACATTATCACAAGCAGCAACCTGATTAACATGTTTTTTTCTGTATGTGCTAATTAATAGATGCTATTATGAAGGAAGATATTTCTGAAATAAATATTTGAATTCATTAAAAGCGAGGATAGTTTCAAGTCCAAAAAATTGGGGGAGCATGTTATCTCTGTCATATTTGTCATATGTGGTCTTTTCATCTTAAGGGTTATAGCAATCAAAAAACCTAACTAGTTTTGATTCTTTATTTAGCGAAACTCTTAGATATTTGAAAACAACAGCTGTTGTGCTTAAATATTGTATGTCAGAATTTTTTTTAAAATGATAGAAAAGTGTGTTTTGAACTTATTTATTTCTGTATGGAATTTGGAAACATGGAGGTTAGGGTTGTGTGAGGGGTGGGGGAATGAGCTTCAAAAGAAAGTCTTTGAAAAGTAATAAATATTATTAAATGTAAAAACTGTAAATGACATATAGCTTCCTCTGATTTATGCATCCTCTCCCCACCTTCAAAGAAAATGAATCACTCCTTCTTTGTTCCCACAACATATTTTTAAGTCCACTAGTAAAGCACTTATCTGGTATGACAACTAGCTGTGTACATGTTCTCTTCCCATTAGGTCCATAGCAACTTATGAACAAATCCTGTGTAATTCATCATTTGTTCCTAGTGTAGAGCAACTGGCACATAGTAGATCCTCAGTAATGTTTGTAAAAAGAAATTGAATTGGTACCTTGGCTGCACTTTAGCATAGAAAAGCCCCCAAATTCTTAGTTGCCCTCTGAAATATTGGGCGTTATATATATTATGTGTAATTGTGATATCAAAAATAGAACCCACAGCTTCTCTGAGAGGTTCAGTAGGCATGTCTATTTCAGTAATTAAATAGAATTATAGAGAACAATGTTTCTTGGATCTTTGTTCATTTTCTTTACTTTTATATGCATATATTTTGCTATTTCTTTTGTGACATGTTTAAATTTATGTGTGTATTTCTTTTTCTCCTTTGGTGTTTGTTCCCTTCTATTTTCAGTCATTGAGTAAACTTTCCATTTTTCTTTCTTTTTTTCCTCTTTCTTCTGCATCTTATGTTGTATGGAATTGACAGCATATTGTCAGGGCAGAAATAGTGAAGTACCCGGAAGAAGATAATCAACATACCAACTCTGCTCAGAGTAGAATCTGTTCAGTACAGTAGTGCAGGTATTAATTGATAAACTGTTGCAGTTTGGGGGAGGAGGGTGGGGAGAACTAGTGAATGCTGTCTTGTTCTTTATTCTTTAGGAATAGAGAAGTTCAAATGATTATTGTACATTACTGGGAATTAATATTGCATAAGTCCTGGTTTAGAACTTTGAAAAATTGATCCTTTGCTGGGAGACTTATGACTTACACAAGGAATTGGGGAAAAATTAAAATAATATTTCAGTTACTTTCAAATGTATTTGTCTTTATGGTTGTGTTTATTACATGTGCAGTGAAGTGGAGAATTGAGGTAGTTATTTCATTATTCATTCCTTACCATTTTTTCCTGAAATAGCCTGGTAATTGAAAGAGTATTTTTAAAATTTGCCTTGAGTTACCCTTCTTTGTCTGCTTGTGTGTGCAGAGTTAGTAAAAGAGTTGAAAACAGTAAAGGATGTGTTTTACTTTAAATAATTACTTAGAGATGAATGTTAGGGCATATTGCTAAATTCATTGTTTAAGATATTCCTTGAAGTGTGTGTTAGAGGGAAGGAAGGAAGAGTTAAAAGTGTCTTTTGGTTTAAATTATTTTAAAAACATGAATATGAGGTAATTTTCTAACTTTCTCATTATTCTATATTTTGTTAGAGTCATTATTCATAACCAATAGTGAGCTATTTGGAAGTAAGTTAGGAATTTGGGAGAACAGTTTTAAAAATTGGGTTGCTTAAAACATTTCTTCTTTATATGTAACTTCTCTGACATTTATATCTCTTCACTAACTCACAGATTGATAAACATTCTTTAAAAAGTTATGACTGGATATAATGATTTATGGAAATATTAATAAATAATAATATTCTTTGAAATGGTGAGATCTTATCTATTAAGATATATAAATGATTAATTTTAATTCCTTTGCTTTAAATTATAACCAGGGCTTAATTTTTCATATTGATTTGCCAATTTTTTATTAGACTTTTGGTAACCTCAAGTTATTATTGTCATAAAACCAGAGAAGACTCAGTAAAAGAAATGCTATTACATCCTTAACAGAATTACCCCTGCCCCGCTACTCCCTCACCCTCCACCAAAATATATCCCAGCTTGACCTTAGTTGGTCCTGGCTGGTTCTTTTAATATCAGCTCCTGCTTCATTTATGATGTCTATCATCAGGAGTTCACCAAAGTTCAGAAAATAAAAATATACTTTAAGGAGCTCTTTCTAAATGTTCTGATGTCCTGATAATAACTTTGTTTTCTTTTATGACAGAGGGTGGTGAAGGCAGATATTGTAAACTACAACCAGGAACCTATGTCAAGAACTGTTAACCCTCCTAGAAGCTCTGTGTGTGCAGTTCAGTGAGCACATTTTTCTTCTGTATTGATAGTTCTGGCTCCCCTTCGCCTCTGTGTGGGCTCAAGGACCTGTAGAAACTTGTTTTATCAGTGACCATCTCTGTAGTTCAGTTAACGCTTTCCTCTCAACTCGCTTCATCATTGCCTGTTGCCTCAGCCGCAGGCAGCTCCTTGGACTGGAAAAAATTCAACTTTGGGACCACACACTTTGAATTCAAAATGGAAAGCCCGTTCTCTGGAATTAGACTGCTTCATTGAAAAAGAATAATGTTGGTTCTCTTTATGTCCTCACTTCTTTTTTCCCTGATGTAAGTTGTTTTAAACAAATATGAAAACTATCTAAGTCTTGATCATCAGCCAGGATTTTGCCACAGCACAGTTTCATACTCTTATCTGAACTCATACCTGGCGAAGTATGCTTCAGAGTACAAACATTTAAACGAGTAATATATTTTATCTACAGATACTTAAGAAGGCATTCTCTTGCTGTCTATTGTGAGTGAAAATATATAAAGCTGTATCTAACTGAAAATGCTTGAAATAAAGCTATAATAGAAATATTTTTTTCATTTTTTTAAAAAGAGCCTAAATACTTTATATTTTAGCTGTAGCTCACAAAGTAGTGAGTATTGGATATTGTATTTTTATTATTGTATCATGATCATTACGTGTTGTGTAATACTCAGGTTAGATGGCTTTGTGAATTCTGATAAATGTTCAGCTGATGCTCCATGTGGACTTTCTCCTGCCAGCTGTGTAAGAGTACTTCCAGAATGAATTATGACTATTGTTGGATCATCGTGGATCAGACTGTACCTGATGTTCAGATGTTTTTCTCCTGCAAATAAATTTATTTAAATTACTTTGGGGGGAGAATTTTCTTTCAGCCATCTTCCCTTTAGTTACAGAAAAACAAAGTGTTTTTGGATACAAATCAGTGATCATGTGAAGTTTAATAAACATTCAGTCACGTAGAGTTGTTAGGGTATTTGTTGGACTAGTTAAAATCAGACCCCATAGACTGGCATTTCAGGAGCTCCATATCAGCTGCATCCTACCCGCCTACCTTTTCTCATGCTGCTCTTCTGTGTACTGCCTGCCTCTGTGCCAGTGGAACCACGGCTCACTCCTGTGTGACTGATGCTTTCTGATGCTCTGCCTTCCTGTCTTTGCTGCACAGGTCCTTCTGCCTGGAATTCCTTCCCTCTCTCTAAATGTCTGCCTTCTTTCAGTCAGCCTTTAGACACCATGAGGGCAGGGCTCTCTCTGTCTTGGTAACAGTTGTGTTGCGTTTTTTGTGTGCAGGCACAGTGCCAGGCTGGCATATGGGTGCTCTGTATTGGCCACATCGAAACGGGATGAATGCTTCTCCTCTGCAAAACCACTCCTGTCTCCACAGCTGCAAATTCCACGTGAGCACCTCTTGGATGGCCATTACACCTTCCAGCCTTGCATCACAGTTATTTGTGTCTTTGTGTTTTATTGTTCATAGACCATGAGCTTATTGAAGGACAGTCCTGGGTCTCTATTTTCTCATGTCCTTCAGGAGTGCCTATCAGGGTGCGTTCCTCATAGGAGCCTTGCCAGAGGTGTGTGTAGAAATTTTGGACATTTAATCTTACAGCCATAAGGGATTTTAGAAAACTTGTTATTTCACATCTTGTGTGGCTAAGGAAACCGAAGTCTGGAGGGAAAAAGGAACTTGCCAGAGGTGGGAAAGCCCCTGGTAGTTCTGGTGCTGGATGAGCAGGACTGCTTCTGGCTCTCCCTGCTGTCCCAGGACCTGGGCAGGGGCAGGCAGGGCCGTGAGCTGCTCTGGTATAATCATATTAAAAAAAAAAAAAAGAGAGAAAAAAAGGAACTGGCAAGAGGTCATGGTAGACCCCATAGGAGGTAGACCCCATAGGAGATCTTCTGTCCCTCAGCCAGGGTGACACTTTTTCAAGAGTGGTTTGAAATTTAAAAACTGTGGGGCTTCCCTGGTGGCGCAGTGGTTGAGAGTCCGCCTGCCGATGCAGGGGACACAGGTTTGTGCCCCGGTCCGGGAAGATCCCACATGCCGCGGAGTGGCTGGGCCTGTGAGCCATGGCCGCTGAGCCTGCGCATCCGGAGCCCGTGCTCCGCAACGGGAGAGGCCACAGCAGTGAGAGGCCCGTGTACTGAAAAAAAAAAAAAAAGAAAAAAATCGTGACTGCTGTACTTGTTAGACATTGAGTCCAGTCTTTCATTACTTTGATTTCTGTATTTTTCATTTTATAGCAACTAAGCAGCCTTTTTAAGCCTTTCAAGGTGGCATGCCCTTCAAGATAGTTCAGTTTATCCTTCCTTTCAACATCTTTCTAATATATGCTGGTCAGTCTGCTAGGGCCTTTAGCAGAATATAAAGTTGAGTAAAAGATTTCAACCCTCAAGGACCCTACAGTCTAGTGGGAGAGATGTTTGTTATTGTTGCTGCTGTTTTAAAGCTGTGACTGATTGAAGTCTACTACTGGACTAAACTTACCCAAGGCTTTACATTCAGTAAGGGGTGAGGCCATGCCCTTTTGATCATTTCATGTCATTTATATATGTATGTGAAAATTTGAAGAGTTTTCAAAAGTTCTTTTTTTTCAGTCCCAATTATTGCAGTACTAAAAGGTATAACTTAACACATATGTATGATTGTACAGGCATCTGGAGAAGGCTGAGAGAAATTATATAGGGTCTATGATCAGACCAAAATACTTTAGTTATGTGTTTATAAAATCAGAGCACCGAATGGGCCTGAACGGGGCAGGCAAGAGAATGGCCTTTGTGGGCTTGCTCTGTCCGGGACATTTCCAGGCCCTTATCACATGAGCTATTATATTTTCACCCCGATCTATGAGAAGGTTATCACTGTTCCTGTCATGCACATGAGGACATTGAAGTGGGGAGTGAGTGATTACACCAAGTCCCTCTTCGAGTAAGTGGTAAAGCCAGGGTCCACACAAACCATTTCTGAGATGGGATGGCCTAGGCTGGGTACCGAATTAGGTTGCCTTCCATTTGTGAAGATCACAACTGACCTTCCTGGGGGTTGACCAGGCCTGGGTGTTATGTTGTTCTTTTGAGAAGTGGTGATGGCCAGTGCTGGCCATCACCACTTTCTCACACCGACCATCTAGACCAGCAAGCTGTGTGTCCAGAGAGGCTAGTGGTTGTAAATTTGCCCTCTGATCGCTGAGGTAAGGACAGAAAAATACCTCCCCTGCCTTTGGTCTCATTGGTTTTATGTCTCTCCCCTCTAAGCTTGACCAGTCATTGAGAACCTTTGGCTCAAGGAAAGCAAGCACAGTGAACATGCAATAGAGCATATGGCCAAAGCAGATTTCTGAATTCCATATTACAATTTTCCCCATACCTCGGGTTTTATTTTTGAAACAAAAACGTAGGATTCATGCTTATTTTACTTTGACTGTTACCTCTCCTGTCTACAGTTTTTAATTTAAAAAATTACAAGTCTTTCCATCTAGTTTTAGGCACTTTGTCTCCTGAAGACGCATGCTATAAAGTTTCAAACACATTGTGGTCACTTCTGCTTATTGAACTTTTGAAAACACAAAAGTTTTCAGCCAGAACTGGTCATTGGATGCTGCCTTTCAAATGCACCCTCTATTATGTGTGGCAAACCACTCTGGAGTGGTTTTTGGAGTGGCCCAAAGAACTCCTCCTGTGACTGCTTTATTATTCCAGGAGGAGGTAAGCCAGGGCCCTTTAAAGTCGATCACTGAAACAATGTGATGGGGCATAATAATTTGTGTGCCGTTTAAAAATAGAAAAGTTTTCTGGCCATAACCCATTCTGGTGATTGCTATAATGTTGGACATCCTGAAAAACAGTCGCAAGATTCAGAGGAAATGGAAATGCAGACCTATTGAGCATTGTGGCAGACATCTGTCGGCCTCCTCTCCAACATCATGTCACCACTTCTCCCAGCAACAGTTTCCTGATTTCCTGATGGAGCCCTCCTCCATTTTCAGCCTCTCACGGCTCTAGGGGTAGATTCTCATTGGCTTAAACCTATTAGGATATTAATTCCTCTTGGCCTCAGGGATTGGCTCAGAAGTGAGTGGTTAATTCCATCCGAGCTAATGAAACTGGAGGGTACATTTGCTGAGGTTTCTGAAAAAGAAAAGAGAAAAGAAGAAAGCTCCCACCCCCTCAAGTTTCCAAATGACTCTTTGCCCGCTGAACTAGGTTGAGAAGGCTGTAGCTCTGAGCAACACTGGCAGCCGTCTTGAGGACACAAAGGGCGACCCTGCCCAAGTACAGAGCTGACCCCGAGGGAGCAGAGGTGAGAAGTGGGGAGAATCCCAGTCTCCGACACTGAGCCCCAGATCACGCCACGCCATGAATCGTTTTAACAGCGTGACTCAGTTTCCTTTATCATTTTGGCAAGTGTTAGTTTATTTTTTTGTTACTTCTTACATAAGCAACTGTCATGTATCAGGGCCTTTGCTTGGCATCAAAGAGATGAATGTGATCTGTGTTTTATCCTTAAAATCTTAGTCTAGGTACATGTATAACTCATCAAACAGAGTTACCAGACTCTGTAATCAGACTGTTAAATGCTTCAATAAAACCCTAATATTGTATAGGAAGATGTGGCTTAGCAGTGAGTGAAAAAACAGGGATTTCAGATAACAGGAATCAGCGTCAACAATATAATTGCCTCTTAAAAGACTGACTCGTAATCTTAGGCTATGTTAATACCAAAAGATTCTCTGTTCTCTGAGTTGTTTTGTGTATAGGAATCACCTGGAGAATCTTGATTTAGTAGCTCTAGGGTGGGGTTTGAGGCTCTGCATTTATTTTATTTATTTATTTATTTATTTATTTTTTGGCGGTATGCGGGCCTCTCACTGTTGTGGCCTCTCCCGTTGCGGAGCACAGGCTCCGGACGCGCAGGCTCAGCGGCCATGGCTCACGGGCCCAGCCGCTCCGCGGCATGTGGGATCTTCCCGGACCGGAGCACGAACCCGTGTCCCCTGCATCGGCAGGGGGACTCTCAACCACTGCGCCACCAGGAAAGCCTGAGGCTCTGCATTTATAACAAGCTACCAAGTGATACTAATGCTGCTGGCTTTTGGATTACACTTTGAATTAGAAGAGATTAGACCATGCCTGCATTATCTTTCCTCTTATGGGTGCCCCTCTTTAAGAGGGCACGTTCTGATTATGGTGAGGGGATCCAGTGTCATAAGAAATAGTTGAAGGAAGGCAGTATGCTTAAGATGGAAAAGGGAGGGCCTGAGAGATACTCTGTTGGTCATCTCCAAATAGGTGAAAGACCACGCTTTAGAAAAAGGTAACTTCCAATATAGAACCTATAGAACTCCAGAAATAGGAGGGATAGATAGAAGCTATAGAAAGAAGATTTTGATCCAGCCCAAGAAAGAACCTTGCAAACCCCTGCTTTATGCTTTATGAAGTGTTGGGTCATGTTGCAGGGTTGCAAACTCATATGGCATCAGGGGCTAGGTAGGTAAATGAATGACTACAAAGCAGTTAAAGAGCATAAGACAGTAGGGGGTGGGCAGTGATTTGGAGAGCATGTGCCTGTCTAAAGCCATTCCAATCCAAGTTTTAAAGTTATATTGGCCAAATAAAATCTGTATGGATAAGGCTACTGCTAAGCCCTATATTAGAATCGTTGTGCCAATTAGATAAAAAAAAAAACACGTTCCTTTCTCACATTGCTTTATTTCCCTCTTCTAGAAAATTGTCACACTGTTTTGTTAGAGCCGGTCACTTAATTATCCTGGAAAATGGATGATTGAATCTATAAGACCTGTGATATGAATGGCAACCCTATTGATGGGATGAATTCAGCGCTTTAGATCGCAACCTCAGTGTCTGGATATAAAGCTGATGAAATTAGGAGAGAAAATTATTTGTCAAACTCTTCTGGAGAGCGGAATCATAGTGTTCAGGCTAAGCCCTCGGGACATGATGTGCCTAGGGACACAGTCTCTGCCCTCAAGTTAGCAGGGCATCCTGGCATCCTAGGTATCAGGAGAGAATCCATCCTGGTAAAGTGGTGTGCAGCATGCTGAGAGCAGCTCAGTGCCTCCAGACAGGGGTGAAGGAGTGGTCAGAAGCGATTTGACAGGGGAAGTGAGGCTTGGCCTGACAGCCTTGAGTGAGACAACCCTCCCAGCACCTTCATCCCCAGGAAGTGAGCCTTTCAGTAGTGCAGGGCCTTTGGGCTGAGCTCAGACCACATACATTCCATTCTGTCTCGCCCTTCATTTCATCAGTTTTCCACACTGGAGAGCTGGAAGTGAGAGGAAAGGCAGGCTATTTGTTTTAAAGCCCTGCTTCCAAGTCATATTGAATTTTCTTAGGTCTCTTACACTGTAGATTGAAAGAGACTCAGGGCTGGTGTTCGGGCCGAGGGAGGCAAGTATCGTCAGCGCTGTACACGTACCAGCTCAGCTAGCTATTCTCATGGAAGCCTTGTGACCCAGCCTCCTTAATCCTTAGTTAACCTAGATCCGCAGCTTGCACACGGATAGGACTCAGCCACGGGCCCCTCCTCCTTTTCCACTGCTGCTGACCTCATCCCCTGATGCCTGGCTTGCTCCAACAGCTTGCTGAATTTGACGCACAGGTTTGAATTAAGTCACTCTTGTTCCAAACCCCCCATGGTTCCTCATGCCTTTTTCCTTCAAAGGAAAATGACTTCCTCAGCCTGACATTCAGAATCCTCTGACAGCTTCCCCATCCTTCCTTCTGAAACATCTGTTTATCTTCAACTCTGGTGACTACTTTGTTCTAGCAAGTGGTCCCTCACCTCTGTGTCTCCACTGGGATTTCCTGCAGGGAAAAAGGGACCCTGTAGAGACAAGTTAGAAAATGTGCTTCTTCTCCCGGCTCAAGAATCAATTGACTGTGTGACTGGTCAAACCACTTAATGTCTCTGGGCTGTTTCCTGAGGCTCATTTGTGAATAAGGTTATATGTGCTCTTTATCATCACCATGGCTTACAATGGATGCAGTGCAGATATACTGAGCCCTTTATAAACCTCTTCTCATTTGGTATATGTGTTAGCCTTTAAGATGGCCCCTATGATTCTTGCTATCAATTTGCCAGCCCTCTGATGCAGCCAGCTTGGAAGTGAACCCTCTGGCTTTTCATCTGACTGCAACTTCACCAAGAGACCTCCAGGTAGAAGAACCCAGGCGAGGTGCCCCCAAATTCCTGATCCACAGAAACTATGAGAGATAATACATCATTATTATTGTTTTAAGCCACTAAATCTTGGGGTAATTTGCTTCATAGCAATAGGTGACTAATACAATGGGTACTTGTATTATCTCTGATAGGGAAACTGAGGCTCAGGGCAGTTTGATAACCTGTCTGAGGTTGTATAATCGGGGAGTGGTGGAACAGGGATCCAGGTCTGCCTGGCTCAGGTCTGCCTGGCTCAGAAGCCTGACCTCTTAGCTATCATGTTATACTTACTTATTACCATTCCTGTGACTCATTCACAGTAGGTGCTTATTAAACAACTTCAAATGAATGAACAACTGTTTTCATGACTGAATCTATAAATGAATTACATGAATATATATTTACAAGGGGAGCCTGTAAAAATAAAGAATGAATGAATATTAACAGTCTCTATTAAATCAGGTTGGAATTAGCCTAGTTTCTTTAAACATTTTAATCTCCAAATGAAAATAACTCTATCATTTGTTCTGACTATAGAAGTACTGTAAAATACTTAATACAGAGAAAAATAAAGACATTAAAATCACCCCTCCCCTGCTCATTATTGTTGACATTTTGGTGAAAAACCATCTTCCAAATATGCATAAATGCATATTTCCAGAAGCTATACTCATAATAAATTGCATTATATTAAATAACTCATTTTGAAATTTGCTTTTGTCAATAAAAGTGATGTTATAGACATTTTCCACATCCATAAACATAAATACACATCACCATTTTTAATGGTTTCATGGTTTTCAAGTGTGTAACAGGATAATTTAGTCATTCTGCAATCTATGGACATTTGTTTTCCCCTCGAGTTTTCACTATTATTATAAAGTATGCTTTGTTGAACATCCTATGTATCTCTTTCTATGTTTTCCTTTATATATTTATCCTTGAGATAAATTCCTAAAAGTAGAATTGCTGGGTTCAAAGGGTATTTTGAAAATATTTTATATTTTTATAAAATTTGCCAAACTGTACTTCAGAAATGTTGTACAACTTATCCTGCTCATGGCAAATGAAAGTGCCCACCTCCGCATGACCTTGGCAGCATTAGAGACGATAAATTCCTCATGCAAATGTAGTGGGTTCTCTGACCTGTATAGTCCTCTACATGGCACTGGTGTGGACTGACTTTCACCAGCAACCGTGAGCAAAGGCAGATATGATCTCTGTGTGGTAGTGAAGACTCGTGCCTACAGGGATGTTTTCCTGGTGCCTCTATTTTGGTCTTAACATATTTCAGTAATGTCAAATTGTTTCTTATACCCAGTAAATATCCTTAGAAAGCTTTAGTTCAGAATTGTTTATTCTAACTTGAATTGTATAAAGTCACAGCACACAAGTGGCTTATTAAAACAAAAGTAACCCACCTCCCATATAAGGAGCCTCTGTTTTCCTTATTTTTCTCTCCCTTCCTCTGAAGCCTCAGTCCTCCCTATAAGTCCCCCTGCCCACCCTCCACCCCCCCAAACAGAAGTTACCAAGCTTTCTTGTGCCCTTTGCTTGTACAAGGAAGTGAATCCTCCAGCTTTTCATCTCACCACAGCCTCACCAGAGGCCCTGAGCTAGAAGCACTAGCCCTGAGCTTAGGGCACCACCAGGCCACCCAGGGTTCTAAGGCCAACAACCCTATTGTTTGTATCTCCCTGGCGCCTGGCACTGAAGAAGCACTCAATAAAGGTTTATTGAATGAATAAAACCCATCTGTATTGTAGGCTGTCATAAGCAACTAAGCAGCCCAGTGGGTGAGCTGGGAGGAGCTCTGTCCTGGAGACTGTCGGCTAAGAGACTACTGACCTTGTCTTAGCCACTAACCAGCTATGTGAATGTGGGCAAATTCCTCCACTTCTGTCAGGCTCCATTTCTTTATCTGCAGTGAGTTTGTTAGATGCTATCAGTGGTTCCCAAACCTGGTTATGATCAGAATCACCTGGGAAGCTTAAAAAAAATACTGATTCTGGGGCTGCACCCCAGATGTAGGGTCCTGGATTCTGTTTGGGAACCGCCGGACAAGCTAATTTCTCTGTGTATCTACTTCTCCCTTATATGACAAAGAACATATTGCCAGCTTTGAAGCTTCAGTTTACAAATCTGTAAAATGGGGATGATAACTATGGTGACTGCCCTGAGAACTCCATGGGGCTGAACTGAAACTCTAATCATGGTTGGGGAGGACCTTAAAAACTTGTAACAATTCTAAACATGTACATGAACTATTGGCCTTTTCTGTCTGCTTTTCTCAGTGTGATTTGGAGTCCAGTTTTGGCTAACCAACCCTTACAGAGCAGCAATAGAGCCCCCCATGTTAGATAATGCCCTGCTGAGGCCGCATGTTTTGCTTGTCCCACTAGCAGTCCAGATTCTCTTGAAATCCCCTCATTTGTTTCTAACTTGAGAGTGGGGGACCTTCTCTTTCCAGCTTCCCCAAAACCCTTGGCTCTTGAGCCAGCTTAACCATTTTCTCTCACCCCACCTCTACCGCCTGTTCTGTCCCTTATCCCAATCCTCTGACACTTTCTCAAATTTGTCTTCCAAGTTGGCAGGTGGCCCACTCACAGATTGGCTGGCTGCCCTGTGTTTGGGTGAGGTGTAGGGATGATGCTGTAAAAGTTGACAAGAAGCTGAGTGAACCAAGATGTGGGTGCTGTCTCGTTACTCCTCCCACAACCAGGAACAGAGGGGACCTGGTCTAGTTTGTTTTTGGTGCTCTCTTTGAAGGCCCACCCCTGAAGACTGTTGATGATGAGGAACAAGAGAGGGAAGAGAGAGGGAAGGCATCAAAGATTTCTTGAGGAGCTACTCTGCACCAGGTCCCATTCTAGGCACTTTGTACATATTTTTCATAATAGCCAAGCTTTATAGCACATCTCCTTTGCCACGCAGTTTACGTAGGGCATCTAGTTTAACCCTCATCCCAGGCCTGCAGTGGGAGTTGTGATTCTCATCTTCCAGATCAGGAAGCTGAGATGGAGAAGTGAAACGTCTTGTCCAATGTCACCTGGTCAGCAGGAGGCAGGACTAGGATTTGAACCCTGCTCTGATTGACTCAGGAGTCTGCCCTGCCTGACGGGAATGGTGTTTATTCAAGCTCCATATTTAGCATTTAAAGTTCCAGGCAAATGCTTGAACCTAGAATGGGATTTCTTCTACGTTTTTGGAGCCAAAATTATTTTAATTTTATGGCTAGGAAAAATGTAAACTTACGTTTTCAACAGACCAGAGATGATAAAGTGTGCATTTGTCAAATAAAATTCTTTGCTGTGATAAAGTAAATTATCCCTTGGCCTTGGAAAAATTAGGCCTCACTTGAACTGTTTTCACTTCAGCCTTTTCTAATATTTCTGTTATCTCCATTAGGGATTACAATGATGAATGCCTTTTATTCGCATCGTTAAGCACTTCAGTGAATGTGTGAGCACACAGAACATCATAAGTCACAGGGAAATGAAACAACATGGTCTCCTGGAACTAAGAAAAATCTTGAGAGTTTGACAGATTGGGGTTAGCATCCAGTCTCTGCCACTCTGTAGCTATGCAAACTTGGTCAAATTCCTTAGCTTCTCTGGGTCTCTGTTTCCTAATGTGTAAAACATAGATAATAATACTTATCTCACTGGGTACTTATAAGGATGGAATGAGATGACATACTTATAGCACTTTGCTTCACACAGTTCCCGGCATGAAGTAAGTGCATAATAAATGTCATGGTTATTATTGGAATGGCTCTCATGGTAACTAGTTGTTTAATGACACACCCAGGGCTCGCTTTAGTTATTAGTCCTTTGGGCAGCAAGACTGAGTTTAGGCCTTACTGTCTAGTGGGCCCCAGCTGCTGATGTACTTCTGCCCCTATTAGAAATAGCCCAGGCAGTAGGCAGGTGAAGCTCACTAGGGGGTGTTATCTGTTGAGATCATTTTGGCTGCAAGCAACAGAATATCCAACTTAAAGGGTCTCACAACAAGTATTCTCAGGGTAAGGTGATTCTGGGGTTAAGCTGCTCAAAAATGCTACCAAGTTCCCAGATTCTTACCTTTCTTCTTTGCCATCCTCAGCCTATTGGCTGTTAGGTTGGCTCTCTTGTGGTCTCAAGATGGCTGCAATAACCCCAGGCATCACATCTTTACAGCACGAAATCCAAAGGTCAGAAAAAGAAAAGGGGGCCCATTCCATCCCATGCCTCTTTTAAATAAAGAAGAATAATTTCCTCAAAGCCCAGGGGTCCAGAAGACTTCCCACCCCTTTTGTTGGCCAGAATTTTTATCAGATGCTCATCCCAGACCAGTGGTAAGGGAAATGATTAGGGCCAGTGATTCTCAACTCTGGCTGAGATTGAACTGGGGAGTCTTTAAAATACATACAGATGTCTAGGTTCTACCCTTAGAGATTGATTTAACTGGGCTCAGTTGGGGCCCTGTTGTGCACACACACACACGTGTGTGTGTGTGTGTGTGTGTGTGCGTGTGTGTGTGTGTGTGTACACTCCAAAGAGCTCTGATGAGCATCTAGGGTTGAGAATCATTGGTTTAGACTCTCCAAGTTTCCCTCCTTGGGGTGGGGAGCATCCTAGTCTTCAGTGAAAAACATGGCTATAGGACATCTGAGCCAACTGAAGTTCTAGAAAGGGCAGTGTAGTAGTTATCCAAATGCATCTGCCAATACAGGTACAGGAAGGGTATCTGGATTAGGCCACATGGTATTGTGAAAAAAAATACATTAAAATCTGACAGACCTGAGTGGGTCTGTAAATTACCACCTGTAAATTGCATCAGTTTGGTTAACCTAATCTCTCTGAGTCTTAGTTTTCTTACCCAAACAATGAAGAGAATACTACCTACCTCTTGGGGTAGTTCTGAGGTTAAATGAGATCAAAGCAGTGACAACAGTTGACACGGATTAGGGCTCAGTACGTGCAAGTTAATGTCCCTAGAGGTCAGATTTTCCTGTTCCAGACCAGAAAATATAATTGGACCTGCCCTGGAGGCCTTTTGGCCTGTCCAACGTGGTTGCAACCTGATTGATTGACTAAAGCAACAACAGCAATGTTCCTCTGTGTTGTTTGGAGCAGAGGCTTGGCACAGAGTTGGTCAGAACATCGCCCTAGGCAGGGTTGGGTGGAAGGTTTCGGTGACCATGTAGGAAAGAGTGAGGTGTGAGTTCTGGCTGGATCCTAGGGTGTATCAGAGCCTGCAGAGCCCATGCTTAATTGCTTAATGGAAGCTCTGGGCATGGCCAGCCTCTTCCCTGTCAACCTGGTGGCCTCTTTATCTGCCTACCGACCAGGAAAAGAGTCAAATGTAAACCAGCAGTTCATGGAAATGGGTTGTCAGGTCACTGAATCAATATGTTACAGTTAATCTGTTAAAAACAGCAAGGCTCCCCATTTGTAAACATCTCCTTGATAAGCCCTTTATAGCATATACAATGTAGGAAAATGAATGGCTTCCCACCAGCTGCCCTAGAATCATTGTGCCCCTGTGCTTGTCCAGATGACCTCCCAATTCAGCTTGGCCCAGCCCAGCCCAGCCTAGCCCAGCCCAATCCTACACATGTGGACCCACCTAAGCAGAGCTCTGTGCTGCTCCATCCTGGGGACCAGGGATTTCCAAGGAGGAGAAGGTGGGGACCTCCATCTTTAAAAGGCTCAGAGAATCAGCATGAAGTAATTCTAGCAGCCTTCCCAGTGTAAGGGTGTGATCATGGACTGAAAAGTCAGGTAACCCTGGACTTGGATCCTGGTTCTCAAACTTGGTGCTGTGTGGCTTTGGTAAGTTAATGAGTCACATCCTATGTGTGTTTAACTTCCATAGATTTAAATCCGCAAGCTTGGTAAAAGAGCACGAGAAGAAGAGAGATGATTATTGACAGTGGGGGTGATTTTGCCTGCCCATCTATTCAGTGAGCACGTACCCTGGAGTGAGAGGTGGGAGATGTGGACCTGAGTTGTCTAAGTCAGTGTTGGCTCTGCTTGTCTCTCGTGCCGCGAGAATCTTGTGTGGGGTGTGATTCAAGTATTTAGGGCAAATGCGTTTAACTATAGACCTCTTTTGTTTTGCTTGTTAATTTTGGAATCCAAGCCCTGTATAAGATGGAATTTTATTCTCTCTACCCAACATGGTGGGGGCAGTGCCTAGGCTGTATTACGTCATTTTCTCTTCCAGGGTGGGAGGGTCCTTGAGGGGGAATCTGATTCTTCTCCAACTTTTGGTTGCCCTTGCTTCCTGTTTCCTAGAACCTAGTATAGAGCCCTACACTTAGTAAATACTAAAATTAACACTTGGTGCCTATCTATTCCCACCTCACTCTTACATAGAAGCTGAGACGGAGACACTATTGTGACTCACCTTCTCTAGCCAAGTTGATCTGATCAGCAGTGAGTTCCTGACCCAAACAGGCCAGTGAGTTCCTTCTTTAGGATTCCTCAATTTAGGAAGGACACAGTGGCTCAGGAATAAAAGATGGAGGCAGATATTTTGATGGCATTCAAGCCCCTGGTTCCAATATCTCCTGGAGTCCTAATACTGTCCCTGAGTGAGACCCAGCATCCTTATAAGAAACTTGCACACTTATCTAAGTTAGTTCAAAGCAGGTTTCAGTCACCTGCAGCCAAAGGAGTCTTATGCAACACAATAATTTAGATTAGAAAATGACCCCATGTCACTTGGATCAGTTCAAGATAGGCTAATTGACAGATTCTCACAGGCAATCTGAACTTAAGAATGTACCCTGTTGAAAGATTTTGGAGTGGCCACAGAGCTGAAGCAATTAGTTGATAGTCATCAGCCTGGGCCATCATGGCTTGAGCCAAACCTGATATAAGTGTACTCTATAGGTGAAAATCTCTCAGGCCAACCAGTTAGGATGCACTGGTTATGTGTCATCAGACATAACTCAGGAATCAGATGAAATGTAGAGACTTGGTTTTGCCTTTCCCGTGAAGACTCTTCCCTCAAGCAATTGCACTTTGGGAAAATGGCTCAGCTTCAATGCTTTGGTTCATTCTAACCCAGAGCATGGTCACATGGCCTTCCTATTCTGTGTGTTTTTTTTTATTTTTTAATTTTTTTAAATTAATTAATTTATTTTTTGGTAAAACCATAACAAAACTATTTTGGGAGGCAGCATGGGTCTGAGAGCCAGAAGACCTGAGTTCTAGTTTGCTATGAACAATTTGTTTCATCTCTCTGGGCCTCCGTTGACTGGTTTGTAAAATGAGATTATTAGACCAGGAATGGAACAGAAGGTTTGTCTTGTTATCTCCTTCCACATTTGCCAGTTATCTCCACTACTACCTTTTCACCCAAATTACCAGGTAATGTTCACTGCACAAATTCAGGGCTGCAAGAAATATACCTTTGTTTTTCTACAATGAACTTAATTTTTGTCTCAAGTCCCATTTACTCTTGAGTGGTCTGTCCCATCTTTCCCCAGGGTCATGAGCAAATTCTGTAAGCTTTTTAGAGGCTGATCCATTTGACCTTTACTACCATCCTCTTCCTCCATTATCCTGTCTCATTCTCAATCACTGGTAGTTAAGTAACCTGCTCACATAGTTTGTAAGTGACCACACTGAAATACAAACCCAAGCTAAGAAATTCTAAAGTTAATATAGATGTAAATATAGATATATAGATATAGATATTGTCCTATATAGATATAATAAGACATATACGTACACACACATAGGTGATGCCTTTTTTATGATTCTCAAAAGTCTGTGAAGTAGGTTTCATTACCCCCATTTAACAAATGTAGAGACTGAAGCTCCATTTCCATAATTGTTTTGCCCTAATAGGAAGAAGGCATGGAGATTCTAACCCAGTTCTGTCTTTTTCCAACCCCTGAGTTCTCCCCCAAATTTCTGTGTCTCAATTACATTTTTAGAATTAGGTGAGGCCTTAAGCGAAGTGTCAAATGAAACATATGCTAACTTCAGGGCTGGCTGGCACCCTGGCCACCTGCCCTATGGTGAGAACAGATGCTGTCCTGTGGATTGGACATAATTCTTTGGACATTCCAACTGAAAACCTATGTCCATGACAGTGGTATTCTTCAGATTCTCCAGGGGAAGGGCTGTGAAGGAAAAGATGAAGAATAAATTATGAGGCAGCTGAGATGGAGGAAAGGTTTCTAGCAGAGGGAAATGCTATCTGGAGCTCTGATTCTTGGATTAATGCAGAAGAATGAGAATTATTGCTAATGGAAAAACTTGGCTATCATCAAGTAAGTCCTACTTTAACTTTATTTTTTTAATTTTCAAGATAAATTAAATAAATTTGTAGAAAATCAAACACAAAGTACTAAAAAGCACCTTCAAAATCTTTATAACATGATCATAGTTGGTGTTAATATTCCAGAAGTTTTTCTGAAGTTTCTTTTAAAAATAATTGTAACTCTTGAATTGGCAATCTTCCATCCTTTTCATTTAGCATCATTTATAACTCCTTTTTTCATATGACCACATGGTTTCATAACTATTGCTTTTAATAAATGTAAAATATTTCATTGGGTAGGTATATCATAATTATACAACCGTTTCCCTTTTTTTGGACACAGAGGGTTTCCCCAACGTTTTAGCTACAGTAAATGATGCACTTTGCATCCTCTGTAAATGATGGAAGTAACTGATGCACTTTCAAAGGAATCTCCATGCCTAGCCTATATCTTCTCAGTCTCAGACAAATCCACATCTCCCTTTCTCTCCACTTTTATTGCCAGTCTCCTACCTGGGCACCTCCTATGGGATCTTATAGTGTAGATAATCCCATCTCTTTTTCATATTTTCAACCCTTTAACACTTCCAGCATGTGTAAGGCTCTCCTGTCCTAAAACATCACCCCCTTGACCTTGAGTCCCGCTATTACCCTATCTAATATTCCTTCCCTCACTTCTGTGTTACATCTCAGGGTATTCTGGCTTCCACCTCCTCCATTCCACTGGAATTGCTCTTGCAAAGGCTCCCACAGAACTCCCATGGACCTTTCTCAGGGTGTATCTTGCTTCTCCACCTGACTCCTTTGGCTTCTGGGATGTCTGTCTCTGTCCCCGTCCAATCTCTCTGTGCCCCCAGTCTCCATCTCCTTGCATGGTCTGTCTTGCCCCTCCCTTGCTTGTTGGTGCTCCCAAGGATCTCATTCTTGGCCCTCTACTCACTATAGAGACTCTCTCTTTCTCTGGAGTTTCATTCTTTCTCAGTTTAAACCACACTCAGTAAGTTGCTAACCTCACTCCATCAAACCTCTGTTCCTACCTTGAACCCTTCTCCTAAGTTTTATTCAGGCTTCCATCCTTCCAATTTACAAATACATGTCAAGAGCTTTGCGTATGCCAGGATTTGCTCTAGATTGGATTCAGACATGAATATAGCACACTGTTTTCTGAAGACTCATATGTCCATTTGCTGTTGGACATCTCCACTTGGACGACACACACACAACTCATATTGAACTCATTCTATAACTCTCTCTCACCCAGACCTGTTCCAGTGTCCATGCTTAGTTCATGGTATTACCATCCGGCTAGTTGCTCCAGTCAGAAACTCAGCATTACCCTAGGTTAGCTCTAACCTCAATCTGTACGTTTTATGCTTCTTTCAATGAATATTTCTGAATGTGTATGTTGACCTTCTACCTTCTAACCACAGTTCCATCCTTGGTGCTCATCTCCTACCTATTCTTTTGCAAGAACTTTTTCATGGATCTCGGGGCCTTCAGGATAGTTTCTAAATACAAACAGGACTGTGTCAACTCCTGGTTAAAACTTCTGATGGCTTCTCACTGCATAATGGGTAAACCACAGGTACTCTACTGTAACATCCATGTTCCCTATGTGTCCGTACCTTTGCTTACTCCTGTAACTATTTCTCTGCCATTCTGTGTGTTACTTTACAACACTGAGCTGCTTGTAGTTTAGCCATCTTAATTGCTTCGTAGGTTCATGATTCCCTTTGCTTGTAATCCCCACCCCAATTTTGCACTTATCTAGTTCCATTTTTTCTTTAAACCTATCCTCAGGCATCATCATCTCAAAAAGCCTTTCCTGATCTCTCCCTCCCCACCTCACTGGACTTAGTCACCCTGAAGTTCTGTGCAATCATAGCAGCCTGTCCATGTCTTTTTCACTACACACATCACATTAACTGTTCACATGCCTGTCTTCCTTAGGAATTCAAATAAATGTTGAAAAAATTAAGTTAAAAATTCCATGTATGTGCCTAGCAATTCTATTAGTTACTAGATCACTCTAGTTCAGAATAATTTGTGGGGCTTTCTGTCATAAAACTAGGGAAGAAGTGTGTCCACAGGATTGTTCAAAGTCCCCAGTTGGGCCAAGAATTGGGATTTCACCTTTGACCTCCTGACTTTCCATCCCAGGCACTGACTTTGAGACCACAGCAAAGCTCCCAGAGTTTCAAGGCACTGGACAAACTCTCTGCCCCACAGATTAATTTTAGAGTCATTGAAATTCTGCCAGCTCTGGGGGGAATGATTGGGAGCCAGGCTGACAACCAGCAAAGGAGGAAATTACTCTGTGTCTATTTCAAGATGAGAGAGTTGTAACCACGGTGCCTCCCCCAGTGATGCTTTTCAAAAAAACATAAATTTAATACTTTCATGAAACTCAATCTTCTAACCATAAGTGTTTCAGGGCTCTCTTTGATGTTCAGGAAAAGTTGCTTGGTGCCAATGTCTTTTGCACATATGGTGTGAAAGCCGCCTTGCACATGAGTCCAGCATCTTGGGTCCCCAACTATCTGGAAGGAAGAGTTAATATTTGTTTCAATAACTCAACAAATATCTATTCAGTGCCTGCTATGTTCAAAGCCCATTGTACTGTGGAAGAATGAGCACAGATTCAGTCGAAAGGGTGTTCAAATCCTCTCTTGGCCTCTAACGAGCCACAGATCATTGGCAAATCCCTTCTTCCCTTGAGGTTTGGTCTCCTCATGTGTGAAATGGGGTTATAATATCTACCTTTTGGGGATACAGGAAGGATTATATAAGGTAGAATATGAAAGAGCCTGCCTAGCACAGTGCCTGGTACCTAAATCTTTATTTAAAAGAAACAAGGAGAATCCAGTTCCCTACAAATATAATTTGAACTGACAAGTTGTGGCTCTACTCTTACTATAAGTAGCATTAAAAACCATTAGGGATGCATCAATTAGAAATGTATTTGGCTGCAGAAATACAAAACCAATGTCGGATAAGTAAATAATTAACAGTTGACGCTCGAAAAAATAAAATCCTGACCTGTAGTGTTTGCTGATTTCCATAGTGGAAATACTCCCATCATGGCTGGTTTTAAGCTATGAGTGTGATGGAACTGGATATGGAATTGTGAAGATATATAGTATCTAGTATAGTATATACTATGTACATAATGTAGAATTGGGAAATAAAAACATCATTCAGATACAATAGGGGTACAGTCTCAAGAGCATAGATAATAGTAAAATTTGTAAAATATTTTAGAAATCAAAGAGTATTACCTTTATTTTTAACATAATTTATTTGATTGTAAGACTATATAACAAGTTTTAATAATGTTTGTACTTAATAACTGGCTCACAAAATTCCTGAAAATTTAATAATTCCCTCTCAGGGGCTGGTTGAGTCAGCTCCAGCACACCACTGCACAAAGTCCTACAATAGTGACTTAAACATATCACATTTTATTTGTCTCATGTGACATGAAGTTCAGGGATGGACAGCCCAGGGCTGGTGGCTTGGTGAAGCCTTTGGAGACCCAGACTCTGCTCTGCTATCCTGAGCCTGAGTCCTTCATCCTCATGGGTATTGCTGCAAGATTGCAAGAGAGCTGCTATCCCTCCAGACCCTTTATCTACATCCCACTCAGCAAGAAGGGGGAAGGAGAAAAAGAGTGAAGCATTTGGGAAGAGACACTGTACAGTTCCTAATTACTGCTGTCACAAACTGCCACAAACTTGACACCGAAGCAGCAGTGGCTAAAAACAACACAAGTTTAGAGGTCAAAAGTCGAAAAGGGTTCACAGTGGGCTAAGGTTAAAGTGTGGGCAGGGCTGGGGTTATTTGTTGTTGTTGTTTGCTTGTTTGTTTCTTTGTTTTTTCTGGAAACTCTCAGGAGAGAATCCATTTCCTGGATTTTTCCAGCTTCTAGAGGCTACCCACATTCCTTGGCTTGTGAAGCCCTCCTAGCTTCAAAGCCAGCGGTGGCTGGTTGACTCTCTCATCACATCACTCTCATTCTGCTCCGTGTCACATCTCCTTCTCTGGCTCTCCTGCCTCCCTCTTTCACTTATAAGCACCCTTGGGGTAACATTAGGCTCACCTGAATCATCCAGAATAATCTCCCCATCTCAAGATCCTTGCCTTAATCCCATCTGCAAAGTCTTTTTTTTGCCAGAGAAGGAAGCATCCATAAGTTCCAGTGTTTAGGACACGAACAACTTTGGGGACCATTATTCTGCCTACCACAGACAGCTTCCCCAAGGGGCTATTTCCTTTCTCTCACTGGCCACCACTGGACTCTCACAAGGCCATCCCTAGTTCAGGGCAGGCCAGGAGATCAAGTTTTAGCTTTTAGAACAATATAGAAAATATGGATAATGTAGTAGGGTCTGGAAATGACCACTGAGACATGACAGCCAACCAACAGTGTCTGCCACACTGGGAAATAATTAACAAATAGCCAAGCAGGTCTATCCAGGGGGTAATACACCTTACAGTCTCACTTGACTCAATGAAATTATTTTTTTTAAAAATAGACTACTGGGCTTCCCTGGTGGCGCAGTGGTTGAGAGTCCTCCTGCCGATGCAGGGGACATGGGTTCGTGCCCCAGTCTGGGAAGATCCCACATGCCGCGGAGCGGCTGCGCCGGTGAGCCATGGCCACTGAGCCTGCGCGTCCGGAGCCTGGGCTCCATAACGGGAGAGGCCACAGCGGTGAGAGGTCCGCGAACTGCAAAAAAAAAAAAAAAAAAAAAAAGACTACTGTCTTAAATCAGTAATTGGTGGGTTTACCATATTAAAGGTCATTGTTCAAGCATGCTTCCTGCTTGCGCTCTCCTCTCCTCTCTCTCTTCCTCTGTGGGTTAATCTCAGGTGTCCTGGCCTGTTTTCTGTCCTGTAGTAGTTAAAGGAGATGAGTTTGGGTGCTTGCTTTTGTGTCTTACACAGGGTGGATGAGAGGTTGACCCCTATTCCCTTCACATCAAGGAGGAGGGGATAGGATGCAGCATTGTGACCAGTTGCTGTCACTGATCCACCATTAACCATGTTGGAAAATTTACACCACAAAGCTCTTCTGTCCACTTTTCAACTGTTTAGACACAGTAATGGGACGGGGCAGTGGGTAAGGGGTTAGGTAGTCAAAGGCATCTGATGGTCAGATATGCTGACTTAGAGAGTAATCTATAGGGGAAGAAGGACTTCCTGGTGCAGGCTGACACCATAGCTCCTCACTGGCTTTGCCATAGGACCTGAGTTTTCCCACATAATAGGAAATATGGCATAGAAAAGTTTGTAACTTGAAGAACTCTTGATCTCCAAGTTGGCCACTGAAAAGAGAATAGAACCCAAGAGAAAACGGTCTAACCGATCCGGAAGCAGTAAAAATGGGAACACGACAAAGCCATATGAAATTTTTCATATCCCATGAAAGTGTGACAATGTCTCACTGTCAATGTCCCTTTTATAAAGTAAGAAATTTCAGAATTTACTCTCCTCAAAAGCACTGTTTCCCTTAGAAACTTCTAGGCGTCTTTGTTTTGGCACGGAGAGCTGGTGTAACAATGCATCTCTCTGAAGCTACAGTAGCTACGCTAAATTTTACAGCTTAAGTATATTCTTACTCCTTTTCTTCTTCAATCCTGATTGTGTCATTTTGCTAATCTTTATGTACGTATGTGCTTCACCGGTCCTTTGTGCAAGCAAGTGAAGTGAAAATCAATTTGAAAACCAGAAGAATGGGTGAGCAAGAGGAAAGCTAGAAAATCAGCTATGGGAATCGAAGGGGAGCCAGAATATTCAGAGGGACAGGGAACAGAGAAGCCACATTCTTTCTGAATAGGCTGAGCCACAGAAAGCAGGAGGCGACTTGGATAAACACTTGACATCTCTATATAGTGCTGAGGTCGGAGGAGGCCCGGAAGGAATTTTCAGGGAAGAGATATTATAGACTAAGAACTTCCCTTTTGAGTCTCTCTAAACAAGGGCTTCATATGCATATGGAGTGGTGTGGTTTTGGTGCTGCTGCTTCTCTTTTCTGTAAACCACATGCGCTGCATAAATGAAGCCAGCCTCTCTGAGATGGGGCTGAGCGGACTGAGGACACACGGCCCCCCTGCAGTGGGCTTGGTGCCTCTAAGGGCTCCTCCAGCCACTTGAGACAGCAGGAGCTTGACATTCTGACACTGATGTCCGATTTTTCTTTGTCCCTTCCTGTTCTCTGCCACACGGTGGTAGCCTGGGTTGCACAGGATCTTGTGGAATCACTTAGTCACATCAGCAAAGGGGAGTGTTCGGAGTGTAAACTTTGTTCATCAGAGTACTTGAAGCCACCTTTTGTGACAGGGCGTCCAACTTAGCAAATGGTGTGGTGCCAGCGAGAGTCAGAGACACTCAACCTGAACACATGATCGTTGCTCAAAGGCACGTGGAAAGGGTCGCAAGTACAGATTCTTTTTTAAAAATTGTGGTAAAACATACATAACATAAAATTGACCATTTTAATCTTTTTTTTTTTTTTTTTGCAGTACGCAAGCCTCTTACTGTTGTGGCCTCTCCCGTTGCGGAGCACAGGCTCTGTACGCGCAGGCTCAGCGGCCATGGCTCACGGGCCCAGCCACTCCGCGGCATGTGGGATCTTCCCGGACCAGGGCACGAACCCGTGTCCCCTGCATCGGCAGGTGGACTCTCAACCACTGCGCCACCAGGGAAGCCCCATTTTAATCATTTTTTAAGTGTACAGTTCATTGGCATTGAGTATATTCATATTGTTGTTTAGCCATCACCACCATTCATCTACGGAAATTTCCCACCTTCCCAAATGCAAACTCTGTTCCCATTAAACAATAGTTCTCCATTTTCCTGCCCTCCTAGCCTCTGGCAACCACCTCTCTGCTTTGCTCTTTATGAATTTGACTACTCTAGGGACCTCATAGAAGTGGAATCATGCAATATTTGTCCTTCTGTATCTGATTTATTTCACTAAGCATAATATCTTCAAGGTTCATCCTGTTATGTGTCAGAATTTCATTCCTTTTTCTGGCCAAATGATATTCCATTGATATACCCTATTTTGTTTACCCGCCCATCTGTTATAAAGTGGTATCTCATTGCAGTTTTGATTTGCATTTCCATAATGATTAACGATATTAAGCATCTTTTCATGCGTTTTTTGGCCATTTGTGTGTTCTTTGGAGAAATGTCATTTCATATCCTTTGCCCCTTTTTAAACCATGTTGTTTGGATTTTGTTGTTGAGTTGTATACAGTATAGATTCTTGGATAACAGACCAGGGAACAGTGAACTGTGACTTTTAGAGTCAGTCACCATTAAACAGGTCTGCCCATTCTTTCCTCATTTCAGGCCCAAGATTTCCAAGTGTCATTTATATAGATTTGTTTCTGGAATATTCCAATCTCATTTCATCACCTTGACAATCACTGGACATTTCCGTTCAAAGGTATCCAAATGGTGTAGCATTGTTTTACAAATAGGGAATCCAGAGAAAGGAGAACTGGAAATCCGGCAGCTGGTCTCAGTTTGAATCTATAATGTCGACTTGGGCAGAGGGCCTGAAATGGTAGAACCCAGCCCAGAATTTCCATGTTCTAATTATCTTCTGACCACTGTAGGGCAAAGCTCCATTTGGCCTACCTCATTGGTACTTCTGCTGCCCAGGCCATATCATCTTGAGGGGAGATAGGGTGGTTTTCTGCATAGAATGCAGAACATAAAAAATAAAGAAACTCTGCCTTACTGCACGGGTCAGGGGGAGGGTGGGAGTGGAATGGGGAGAAACTCCAGCCTCCAAGTATCCTCCAAAGCCTTCCATATGGTTCTGAGAATCCCAAGAAGTGGGTCCCTCTTCTTTCCTCTAGGAACCTGTCCTTTTCGAGTTGTGTGGCTTTAGTTTTGTTCCTCTCCCAGTCTTGATTTCTAGCTCAATATGTTTTCTGGACATTGATTGTCAAAGCTTTCAGCAGGACTGCTGGTGCCTACCAGTGCCTGCTCAAGGCCACTGAAACTGACCTCAAACACACCTTGTCCAACGGTGCCTCAGCTGCTGGCTTCAGGGGTGCGGGTAACTTACACATAATGTATCCCATCCTTCTAACTTGTATTTGCTTTTGTATGGTAGCCCCCTTATCACAAATCAGGCTCAGATCCTGTGTAGAGGACCTCAGGGATCTCTGACTGACAGTGTGAGCTGTACCCAGACTCACCCCACAGGTGCAGACACATTGCTCTCTGGTCAAACTTGTATAAAGGCACTCATAAGCTTTTCCCTACCAGGGCACTCTTCTCTCTCTCCCTTATTGAAATAAATCTCGTTGAGACCTCACTGTGCATCCATGATTGCAGGCTGTGAATAAACCTCAGGGTGGGCATAGATGAGGCTCAGACTGGGACCCGCATTACATTATTTCAAAGAGAAAAACACTATATTTCGGCTATAGTTATTCGTTCACACATTCTCCTCCGGAGATGATTCTAGCACAAAGCTGTTTCCATGTTCCAAATTGCAAGATCTAAATTTTATTCCTCCAATGAGAATATTCCCATGTATTTGGGCATTGTATCTTAAAATGTTTTGCTCTGTTCATATATATATATATATATGTATGTATATGTATATAATTACATATTACATATAATTACATATACATATATACACATAATTACATATATTATATGTATATAATTACAATATATATTAATTATACATATATATCTGTTTTAAAATATTATGAATTGGGCTTCCCTGGTGGCGCAGTGGTTGAGAGTCCGCCTGCCGATGCAGGGGACACGGGTTCGTGCCCCGGTCCGGGAGGATCCCACATGCCGCAGAGCGGCTGGGCCCGTGAGCCATGGCCGCTGAGCCTGCGCGTCTGGAGCCTGTGCTCCGCAACGGGAGAGGCCACAGCAGTGAGAGGCCCGCGTAACGCAAAAAAAAAAAAAAAAAAAAAATTATGAATAAATATAACTATTAACACATTCATTTCCCAACCTTCCCAAGGAGATTGCGAACCTAGAGAATTTAATTGAGTTTGGAGTCTTTCTGGAATAACTAAAAGAGCAACCATTAAAGGATAATGGGATGTCTCTATTAATCTGTAGCCTCCTCTGCATACTATTCTAATAAACAGCTCTGGTAGAGAGGAAACCAAAGCTAGTCTGTATAACATCAGGACTCACAGATGGGGGAAAGCAAAGTGCTGTGCTCACTGAAGAAATATTTCCTTTTTTGACTTGGCTTTAGATGATATTATAATCGAAAATGGAAGAAGCACTTGTGGTTAATTTAACAGATCCGGTAGTGAAAGGACCTTTGGAAACATGTCCAACGTTTTCATTATACAAATAGGGAAACTGCACAAATGGGGAAAATGAGTTGCTTGAACTCAAATCCTAAGCGTAAAATGTCACTTGTCTGTCATCTGTGGCCAAATAAGTCTATGCAGGTAGTTCTGAATTATAGTTATGACCCTTGGACTGTTTGCTAATGGCTGTTACAACTGGTAATGGCTCGTGGTATTTACCTTTCCAGGGGCTAACATTTTAATGTGTAACAGAACATTGATATGTAGGAAGAAGATGGTTTTGACTGTAAAATCTGCTCTACTCTAAAACCATCTAGAAAACTGGATGGGCAGGGCCTCTTTACCTAGAGTCCTTGGAAGGACTTCAGCCTCTGATATTATATGAATTATTTTATGCACACAGGTTGTAGGTATGTGTGTTGGCAGAGGATCTGTTTATCCTGAACTCTTAGTTGGATAAGAGAGAAATTTTGAGCATAAAGGTAATTTATTGGCTTATTTTGCATGGGCTCATACCCGGGACAATAGTAGCTTCCAGAATGGCTGAATATGGTTGTTCTGTTTCTCACTTTCTCCACCCCTCAACGCAGCTTGCCTCTCACTTCATTCTGATTCAAGGTTCTTTGCACTTGGTGAACATAAAGGCTGCCAGCAACCCTGCACTCACACCTCCCAGCTTAGTACTACCGACTAGAAAGAGAATGGCTCTCAGTCCCCTGCCTGGGTCACTCAGACATGCCTTCACCATTCACTGAGTTTAGGGCATTGAGCCACTCTTGTTGATCTACCTGGGTCACATCTGCCCCCTGTGGCCCCACAGTGTTATTGACAGTCTTACAGAACCACATGGAGTGGGAGAGGAGTCCTGTACAGGCCCCAGAAGAAGGGAGATGAGTAAACACATGGAGCAGGTAAAACTATAGCAAACATAGGCCACCATTCACCAGACGTTAAAAGGGTCTGTGATCAAAAAGATTAAGAACCTTAGGTATTCTTAGGGCCAAAGGCCATATCATGGACTTCGTACTAGGTCACATTAAACACTCTCCTGGCCTAACTTGAGAAGATGAAACATTTGGTTTTTATACAGGAATACATTTTTGCTTCATCCACACAAGTGTGCTTTGAGTACTTGCTCTGCAAACTAAGTGTGTTTGTGATTTCATTTTCTTTTTAGAAGACATATTGCGTTTGGATTTACTTCATCTGCACAGTCTACTGATAAAGTCATTCCAAATTACTTGGAACAAATAAAAACAATTCTGTGCTCTGTAAAATGTAAATTTCACACCATGTGATTTTATCACGGTCTGACTGTCTTTGACTGTGCATCCCTGAAAATTCACCATAATTTCCAACAGTCAGAACTCAGGAGAGTCCTAATCTGGGGAGTTCTCAAATGCACAATTGTTGCATCCCTCACTCTCAGTGCTTGGGAACCCTATTGTAGTTCATGTAGCAGGGGCTCAACACCTTTGCAAAATTACATGGACACTCAACTTGTTTTGTCTTCCTTTTGGGAACTGAAAGAAGTGATATTTTAGGTCATTCTACAGAGGTGGGTAATCTCTCCCGGGATTGATAGAAAACACCCCCCCCAGGAGAATGGAAATAGACAATGTTTTGTGTAGATGGGGCCCTTGAGGAGAAGGGAGTGAGCTTTAATTTCTACTAATTAGAAGATCTATTTTAATGCTCCACTGAACCCCTTTCTGATGGCCCATCAGGGTCCATGGAGAGAGATCTTAAACTCCAAGGCTTTTTGTGTGGGATGTCAAGTGGGATGGGATGGGGTGATGGAGCTACAAGGAAGAGGGAGAGAACCTGAATGTAGGGTGTCCTGTTTCAGGTGCTGGTCAACTCTCCTGTCTGAGTGGGAACAGTGCTGGGTCAATAACCCACCAGCTGACCACTCCCGCAGGGAGCTAAGTTCTGCCACTGGGAGAATTCTATCTGTTGTCTTCCCCCAGGACAACTGAAAGACTCAGGAGACCTAGGAGATAAAAGCTCTGTCACTCTACTTGAGATGCTAAACTGAGCCTCTCGGAGTGCTTAGCTGGGATAGTGGGGGAGGGATACCACTTTTGCACAAGTTACATTTATCAGTTGAAAATCATAGTGAGTTGACTGGGCAGGAGAGCCTGCTGTCAATGTAGGCACCATTCTCACCCATCTAGGGTGAAGATATCATGCTTTCCCCTAAATCACAGAGGCTGGAGCCTGGGAATAACATTTCCCAGAATTCCTTGCAGCAAGGTTCCAGATTAGATTTCATCAATGACCACAGGCACTAAGATGTGATTCACCAGGTGAACAGAGGCCAAATCAATATTATTCCTTCTCCGGCAGTGGTGGGCAGATGCATGAGTTTTGGCAAGTGGGAGGCTTTGCGATGGCCTCCAGATGTTATCCTTGGATTACCTGTCTCTTTGCTGCCTGTGGTTATCATCAGTGGTTGTTCTGTGACTGCAACTTGCTAATCCTCTAAAAACTAGTGGTGAATCTGAGATCTGGTGGAAGCTTTCCCTAACTCTCTCTTCTTCAGCTCTTCCAATGATTTTGTTAGAACCTATTTCCCTTCCTGTTTGAAATACCTACAGTGTATTTTTCTGACTAATTCTTGACTGCTACTAATAAGGTATAATGTGCACAAATGTCTCCGAGTAAGAGAAAATGTGAAAAATCAGATTTTTCAGAAAGACAAAAGCCCAAAGTGGGTTTTGGAAGAATGCCACCTGCTGTAAGTATTGCTTTCCATAAGGCAGTTATCTGGGGACAGAGCGTCCATCAGAATTTCTGGGCAATGGCTGTTTCATTTAAAAGAACATATTTAATATTAGAACATAATTTTATATTTGGAGTGCTTAAAAAAAACCCCAAACAACCCAGGGTATTGTTTTGTTAATGCAAATTCCTGGAAGTTCAACAAAACTGGGTTGGTGGTACTTGGAAGACAGAAGTGATTCATGAGGATTTGAAGGAGAGAGGGCTGAGGCCCCACAAGGAGGAATTTCAGAATCTGCACTGGGATTGGGTTACTCCCTTCCCTTTTTCTATGCTTAAATGGTACCTTGCCAGTGGAGCCCTTGCTGAATGAACACTGTCAAACAGCACTTAATTCCACCTTCCAAGATTTACCTGTCTCCCACCTCTGCTTCACTTTTCTTCATGGCACTCATCACCATCTAATAGACTATATCTCTCACTCGTTTTCCTTTTACTGTTTGTCTCTCCACTAGAGTCCATGAAGGTAGATATTTGTTGTGTTCACTGCTATATCCTCAGTGTCTGAACTGTGCTTGGCACCTAGAAGGCATCCAATAGGTAGTTGTGGAACAAGTGAATCCCACTACCCAGACCTGACCACAGGAAATGGTTTTTCTTTCCTTCTTTTTACAAATGTATTTAACATAGTTCTACATGGAGGATCTTAGGTTCTTTTTCATTAAATTTTTTAATTAAAAAAAATTATTTTTTTTTACTTTTGTCATCATGAATTTTATTTATTTATTAAAAAAATTATTTTATATTGGAGCATAGTTGATTAACGATGTATTAGATTCAGGTATACAGCAAAGTGATTCACTTATACACGTACCTAATCTGTTTCAAATTCTTTTCCCATTTAGGTTAGTACAGAATATTGAGCAGCATTCCCTGTGCTATACAGTAGGTTCTGGTTAGCTATTTATTTTAAATATAGCAGTGTGAAAAAATTTTAATTTTAAATTAAAAAAAAATTCCACTTAGCCCGGAGGAGGGCACCTCAATGGGAAAGAAAATGAAGATGCACATTTCCGCCACCCCCCACCCAAAACCTTTAGGTGTGGAGGGATGGGTGAGTGAAGCATGGTATGTAGCACTTCTGGCCCTGCCTTCTGCTTGGGACTCAGGCCGGTGCCTGAAAAGAGGAAGATGCACCAGTAAAAAACTAACAAAGGCTGCAACATCACTGAAATGTCTGAAAGCTGCCACTTAGTAAGACAAAGGCATACAGGTGGTAGATATTTCTTCTGCATGAAGCTTCCCCAGGTTGGGAGGAGGCCACAGGGGTCTCCTGTCTCTGGAGCAGGAAGTGGCAGATGTATCACCTGGCCAGGCCTGGCAGGAAAAGACAAAATGTCAGGCTGTGTCCCACGGCCCAGAGGACTGTGTTTCCAAACAACAGTCTGTGTGTTCGCAGGCACACAGGGGACACCCCGTGGAGACTTTCTGAACGGATTGGGAGGAATTAGAAGGCAGGGGCTCCTTTAGAGCCTGACGATTCTGTTTTCTCACTATGATCGTGGACTCTAAGCCACAGATTAAACCTCTGCTGCTCGGACTCCTGTGATTGCACATACCAATAGAGTGACCCCTCCTGCTGTCACCCACCTGTTCTCCTCTCTGTTAATACGACAACTTTGAGTACTGCTACTGCTACTACTGGGACTGTGTCGTACCAATTATGTTCTTGGTCCTTTTTAGTATCAGCCTTCAACAAAGTGATATTGTTTGGCTCTTATTCGGTGGTAAAGGCAAATCATAATTTGAGGTCTTAAATCTTACGGCAATACTCATGGATGAAATAGTCATCTAGAACACCAATGTCTAATAGAACTTTCTGTGCTGTCCAACATGTAGCCATGAGCACTTGAAATGTGGCCGGTGTGACTGAAGAACTGAATTTTAAAATTTATTTAATTTTTATTAATTTGAATTTAAAATTTTGGTAGCCACATATGGTAGTTCAGATCCAGAATGTGGTTACATGCTCTTTTTGGACTGTCATCTAAAAGAAAACACAACATTTAGATGAAAATTAAACTTTGGAGAACAGTGGTCTAGATGGCATCTGGATGCAACGCTTCTGTGCCTTTTCTTTCCTTTTGCTCACCCTGTGATGATTTTGATGACTAACACTTGGTATTTAGGAAGGGTTCCCAGGAAAGGGCAGACTGCTTATATCCACCCATCAGTAAGAGACTGATCCTCTGAGTGTGCTGAACAAGTTTCTCAACCTCAGAGACTAAGGACCAGACCCTGGACCTGATGCATTCCCAAAGGATGCTCCACTGAGGGCCACCAACTTTTTGGGTACCCTCTGATGTCACCTCATCAGCACTGTCTTTGACTTTCCTTTCAAAAGTTAACAGTACTCACATAACTAAGAAGACCGGCACAACAGATTGAATTGTCATTTTAAGCCAGACACCATTCTAGGTGTTTCACTACATCTCATTTTATCTAATTCAACTTTGCACGAGCAGTATTTTCATCCTTATTTTGCACATGAGTAAACTGAGCCACTCTTTGCTGCTCACACAGCTAAAATGGGTCATTTGGCCTTGAGTTCAGGACTCTAGTTCCCAAAGACAGCATTTTTCCTCTGTGCTACCTGGCACCACAGCTGGCCTCGAAGCAGCCTGATGAAGGGCAGGAAACGTGGCTTGACCCACTAGTGCTGAAGTCAAAGGGCTCTTTTTAAGCAGCAAGATATGAACTTGGGAAATTCTGCATCCCAAAGCTGCATCCTCTGGGCTTTTGGCTTCCATTTTATGGAGCACATGTTTAAAATGAAATTCCCTCCTGAGTTTTCTTGTTGAGCACTATTATTGTCTTGTGGAGATTTGTCAAAAGATGCTTGTTTCTACTGGGATCTTGTCTACAAAGGAACACTTTGTTCACAGAGACTCTGCAGACTCCAGACTGGGAGCAACCAAGTCCCATTCTGGATGCACTAAGTGAGCGGAAGCTGGTTCTCTCCACGCACAGGTGACAGTTGGGCTCAGGCTTTGCTCAGCTGTCCGAATGCCAGAGCAATGATGGTGCCTTTTGCAGCTGTCCAACAAAAGAGACACAAGCCAGATATTTGGTTTGACTAGAGATTAGGGAACAGAGCAATTGCCATTTTCCCAGAAGTACGGACCCAGGGATGGTGGGTGGGTTACTGACAATAAGCAGAGGATGCTGTTGTGAAGAGGCATTTCCAGAGTATCACATGTGATGTCTTTGCTTTGAAGATGTGCTCATGTTACCTTGGTCTTCAGTCTGGGAGAATCCCTCCTCTGACTCTCTGTGTGTGATCTCGCTCCTTTGGGATTCCTCTGAACAGATTCTGGGTGGTGTCCTCGGAAGTGTGTCCACCTCAGATTTTACTCAGCAGCCAGTTGAGATCTGAGAGGAATTTTCTCTATCTGCCAAGGAGCACTTTGTAGCAGCATGGGATGTGGTAGGAGAGCAAAGATTTTGTAGTTTGGCAGAGCTGGTGTTCATCCTGTTAGTGCCCCTGCTTAGCCATATATCTTGGGAGAGTCATTTCCGAATGGACCTTTGTGGTGGGGACTTCCGATGTTGGCCACATACAGTTCTCAGCCCATGCGAGGGCCACTCCTCACCATTACTTTTGTTGTTGGGTGGGTCATATGATCAGTCCTGGCCAATGGGCTGTAAGCACAGGAGAGGTGTGTTACCTCCAGATTAAAGCATTTAACCTCCTGCGTGAGACCCTCATGTGCTCATATCCGCTGCTGTGCCCATGCTGGCAGCACCATGGGGGATGGGAGTTCCACAAGCCTGAGGCAGAATGAATCTCTGAACCATCTGCCCTGGTGTCACCTGAATCCATGGTGGGCTTTATGGGGAAAAAGAGCAAATGAGATGTGAGCATTTTTGTAACCAAAGTATAATTTTGCCTATTTCAATGAAAAACATCTTTTTTTCTTTTCTGTACAGTGATAATACCAAAAAAAGACCAGGTAGTGTGTCCTACTACATGCCCAGGCTGGTACTGAATCCTGGATGGACAAGCTCTCTTTAAGCCTCAGCATCACTTTGCAAGTAGTGGATGTTTTACGTGGAGGGACAACTTGGAAGATGAGGTTAGTTAACAGTTTGATGGAGATTCTCCACCTGGCAAGCCCAATGCCCCAGCATAGGAGGAGTGGCCACATCAAAATCCTGATTCAGACATTTTAAGTAGGAAAAAATTCAGGCCACCCTTTGAGAACCACTGTTTTAATATTTCAAATCTGTATCCACCAGGGCCTTCACACAGGGTATTCTCTGCGCCACTATGCTTTTACCACAGATATTGTAGTGACTCACTCCTTGAGCACTTTCAAGTCTTTGCTTTCTCAGGGAAAATTATTCTGACCACCTCCTTTACATAGAGGTTACTGCCTCCCTACCCACCATGGCCACTCCAATTGTTCCTTACTCTGCTGTTTTTCCCACCCAATCTCTCCTTAATATAGCTTCTTGTTTATTTGCTTGCCTACCTATTGTCTGTATCCTTTAATAGAAGATATTCTATGTATTTAATAGAAGTATTCTGCTGGAAGACTTTGCATACATTAACATTGTCCATTAATACAAATATTAATAACTTGTTTAATACTTGTAATAATGCAACCAGGCAAGTACATCTTATCTCTGTATTACATATGAAGAAACTGAGCACAGATGGGTTAAGTGAATTGCTCAATGTCACACAGCTAGTAATCAGTAGAGATATTTCCAGCTAAGATCCAAAGCCTAGACACTTAACTATGCCTCAGTCCATCTGGGCTGCTATGAAGAATACCACAGATTGAGGGAATTAATAGACAAACATTTATTTCTCACAGTTCTGAATGAAGGAAAGTCCAAGATCAAAGTACTGGCAGATTCAGTGTCTGGTGAGGACCCACTTCCTGACTTGCAGACAGCCTGTCTTCTTGCTGTCTCCTCATATAGTGGAAGGTGGCATGGAGTTTTCTCAGCCCTCTTTATAAGGGCATTAATCTCATTCACTAGGGCTCCACTCTCATGACCTAATCACCTCCCCAAATCCCCACCTCAAAATACCATCACATTGGGGGTTAGAATTTCAACACATGAATTTTGGAGTGGGGGGACACAAACATTCAGTCTATCACAACTACCAAGAGAAGAATAACTGAAAGACTGAAATTTCTCGGAGTGGCTATATGGCTCTCATGTGGAAAGATTGTGGCATATGAGAGTGTGACCAGAAAGGATGAGTAGGCTTGGACATGTAGAGATTAGAAGAAAGAAGTGTTGTCCAATAAAATTCCCTGCGATGTTGGAAATGTTCTCTATCTGTACCATCCAATGTGGTAGCAACCGGCCAGATGTGCCATTTGAACACTTGACATGTGGCTAGTGTGACTGAGGGAATACATTTCTAATTCTGTTTAATTATAATTAACTTAAATTTAAGTAGCTACACATGACTATTGGCAGTCATACTGGTCAGTGTAGGTCTAGGGAGCTCCAGCTTCATGGTCACGGTAAAAGCATCCTGGGGAACAGCGAGCCTTTCATTCCTGGGTGGGACTGGGCTGAATGAAGGGCGTAAAATATGTAAGAGAGGAGGACTGATGGTTGTCAGACGATGGATGTCACAAGAGGAACTGAGTTTTATTTTGAAGGCATTGAAAAACTGGTCAAAATTCTGGATCTGGGACATAACCTGATAAGCCATGCACTTAGGGAAGAAACCGAACAGGAAGAATGGGAGAATGGACAGGTGGGGGCCTGGGAGGCCAGTTATGAAGCTCTTGCATTCAGAATTCCTTATAAGGAATTTTAGGATTGTTTTTAGGACTATTATACAAACCTGGAAAAAATAATTAGTAAATAAATTAATTGGAGTATTACTTTTCAATATTTTGGGTAGTAAGAGTTATTTGCTTAGTTTTATTTATAATATAAGGTTTAATATATTATAATTAATAATCATAATATTTCCATGCCACCACTTGCAAAGACTCATTGACTGACCCAGAATCCTAGCTCAAAGTCAAGGAGCCAAGGTCAGGTATTCATTTTGATTCAAGCAGTCATAGCTAGAGATGTAGAATCAAAAGGGCAAATATGATGGCCAGAGGCAGCCAAGTGGGGAGAGAAATTCCCAGAGACAAAAGATCCAAGTGACCTGACTTAGGCAGACATATAAACGGTGGTTGTCACAGTTAACTCTTGCTGCTCTGACATGAAAATGTTGACTGAGCTTGGGTCCTGGTTGAGAAATGCAGAACCAACAGGCATTAATTCCATTGATAAACACAGATAGGAGTTCAAATCATGATTAGAGTTGACAGTCAGAATGTAAATAGAACCCTGACTGGTCAACTTTGCTAAATATTTGTTTCTGTTGAGCTCATTAATTTCTCTTAGGCCCACCTTCTGTAACATTTGCTCTAGACATAGGAACAGCAATTTCCCCTGGTTAGGATAAAGACTGCTCCTTTTTACTGTTGTTTTTAAATTAACCTCTCTTGGAGTATAATTGCTTTACAATGTTGTGTTAGTTTCTGCTTTATAACAAAGTGAATTGGCTATACATATATCCTCGTATCCCCTCCCTCTTCCATCTCCCTCTCATCCTCCCTATCCCACCCCTCTAGGTGGTCACAAAGCACCGAGCTGATTTCCCTGTGCTATGCAGCTGCTTCCCACTATCTATTTTACACTTGGTAGTGCATATATGTCAATGTTACTCTCTCACTTCATCCCAGCTTCCCGTTCCCCCTCCCTGTGTCCTCAAGTCCATTCTCTAAGTCTGCATCTATATTCCTGTCCTGCCCCTATGTTCTTCAGAACCATTTTTTTTTTTAGATTCCATATATAAGTGTTAGCATACGGTATTTGTCTTTCTCTTTCTGACTTACTTCTCTCTGTATGACAGACTCTAGGTCCATCCACCTCACTACAAATAACTCAGTTTCATTTCTTTCTATGGCTGAGTAATATTTCATTCTTTATACATGCCACATCTTCTTTATCCATTCATCTGTTGATGGACACTTAGATTGCTTCCATGTCCTTGCTACTGTAAATAGTGTTGCAATGAACATTGTGGTGCATGTCTCTTTTTGAATTATGGTTTTCTCAGGGTATATGCCCAGTAGTGGGATTGCTGGGTCATATGGTAGTTCAATTTTTAGTTTTTTAAGGAACCTCCATACTGTTCTCCATAGTGGCTGTATCAATTTATATTTCCACCAAAGTGCAAGAGGGTTCCAGTTTCTCCACACCCTTGCCAGCATTTATTGTTTGTAGATTTTTTGATGATGGCCATTTTGACCAGTGTGAGGTGAAACCTCATTGTGGTTTTGATTTGCATTTCTCTAATGATTAACAATGTTGAGCATCTTTTCATGTGTTTGTTAGCAATCTGTATGTCTTCTTTGGAGAAATGTCTATTTAGGTCTCCCACCCATTTCTGCATTGGGTTGTTTGTTTTTTTGATATTGAGCTGCATGAGCTGCTTGTATATTTTGCAGGTTAATCCTTTGTCAGTTGCTTCATTTGCAAATATTTTCTCCCTTTCTGAGGGTTGTCTTTTCGTCTTGTTTATGGTTTCCTTTGCTGTACCAAAGCTTTTAAGTTTCATTAGGTCCCATTTGTTTATTTTTGTTTTTATTTCCATTTCTCTAGGAGGTGGGTCAAAAAGGATCTTGCTGTGATGTATGTCATAGAGTGTTCTGCCTATGTTCTCCTCTAAGAGTTTTATAGTGTCTGGCCTTACAATTTAGGTTTTAATCCATTTTGAGTTTATTTTTTTGTATGGTGTTAGGAAGTTTTCTAATTTCATTCTTTTGCATGTAGCTGTCCAGTTTTCCCAGCAGCACTTATTGAAGAGGTTATCTTTTCTCCACTGTATATTCTTGCCTCCTTTATCAAAAATAAGGAGACCATATGTGCGTGGGTTTATTTCTGGGATTTCTATCCTGTTCCATTGATCTATATTTCTGTTTTTTTTTGCCAGTACCATACTGTCCTGATTACTGTAGCTTTGTAGTTTAGCCTGAAGTCAGGGAGCCTGATTCCTCCAGCTCCGTTTTTCTTTCTCAAGATTGCTTTGGCTTTTTGGGGTCTATTGTGTTTCCATACAAATTTTGCAATATTTTTTTCTAGTTCTGTGAAAAATGCCATTGGTAGTTTGATAGGGATTTCATTGAATCTGTAGATGGCTTTGGGTGGTATAGTCATTTTCACAATATTGATTCTTCCAATCCAAGAACATGGTATATCTCTCCATCTGTTTGTATCATCTTTAATTTCTTTCATCAGTGTCTTATAGTTTTTGGCATACAGGTCTTTTGTCTCCTTAGTTAGGTTTATTCCTAGATATTTTATTTTTTTTGTTGCAGTGGTAAATGGGAGTGTTTTCTTAATTTCTCATCAGATTTTTCATCATTAATCTATAGGAATGCAAGAGATTTCTGTGCATTAATTTGTATCCTGCTACGTTACCAAGTTCATTGATTAGCTCTAGTAGTTTTCTGGTAACATCTTTGGGATTCTCTATGTATAGTATCATGTCATCTGCAAACAGTGACAGCTTTAGTTCTTCTTTTGTGATTTGGATTCCTTTTATTTCTTTTCCTTCTCTGAAACTTCCAAAATGATGTCGAAAAATAGTAGTGAGGGTGGGCAACCTTGTCCTGTTCCTGATCTTAAAGGAAATGGTCTCAGTTTTTCACCACAGAGAATATGTTTGCTGTGGATTTGTCATAGATGCCATTTATTATGTTGAGGTAAGTTCCCTCTATGCCTACTTTCTGGAGAGTTTTTATCATAAATGGTGTTGAATTTTGTTGAAAGGTTTTTCTGCATCTATTAAGATGGTCAAATGGTTTTTATCCTTCAGTTTGTTAATACAGTGTAGCACATTGATTGATTTGCAGATATTGAAGAAGCCTTGTTTTCCTGGTATTAACCCCAATTTATCATGGTGTATGATCCTTTTAGTGTGCTGCTGGAGTCTGTTTGCTAGTATTTGGTTGAGGATTTTTGCATCTCTGTTCATCAGTGATATTGGCCTGTAGTTTTCTGTTTCTCTGACATCTTTGTCTGGTTTTGGTATCAGGATGATGGTGGCCTCATAGAATGAGTTTGGGAGTGTTCCTCCCTCTGCTATATTTTGGAAGAGTTTGAGAATGATAGGTGTTAGCCCTTCTCTAAATGTTTGATAGAATTCACCTGTGAAGCCATCTGGTCCTGGGCTTTTGTGTGTTGGAAGATTTTTAATAACAGTTTCAATTTCAGTTCTCATGAGGGTCTGTTCATATTTTCTATTTCTTCCTGGTTCAGTCTCAGAAGGTTGTGCTTTTCTACAATTTTTCCATTTCTTCCAGCTTGTCCATCTTATTGGCATATAGTTGCTTGTAGTAATCTCTCATTATCCTTTGTATTTCAGCAGTGTCAGTTGTTACTTCTCCTTTTTCATTTCTAATTCTGTTGATCTGAGTCTTCTCCCTTTTTTTCTTGTTGAGCCTGGCTAATGATTTATCAGGTTTTTTTTTTTTTATCTTCTCAAAAACAGCATTTAGTTTTATTTATCTTTGCTATTGTTCCCTTCATTTCTTTTTTATTTATTTCTGATCTGATCTTTATGATTTCTTTCCTTCTGCTAACTATGGGATTTTTTGTTCTTCTTTCTCTAATTGCTTTAGGTGTAAGTTTAGGTTGTTTATTTGAGATATTTCTTGTTTCTTGAGGGAGGACTGTATTGCTATAAACTTCCCTCTTAGCACTGCTTTTGTGGCATCCCATAGGTTTTGGGTGGTCGTGTTTTCATTGTCATTTGTTTCTAGGTAATTTTTGATTTCCTCTTTGATTTCTTCAGTGATCTCTTGGATATTTAGTAGTGTATTGTTTAGCCTCCATGTGTTTGTATCTTTTACGGTTTTTTTCCTGTAATTGATTTCTAGTCTCATAGTGTTGTGGTCAAAAAAGATACTTGATATGATTTCAATTTTCTTAAATTTACCAAGGCTTGATTTGTGAGCCAAGATATGATGTATCCTGGAGAATGTTCCGTAAGCACTTGAGAAGAAAGTGTATTCTGTTGTTTTTGGATGGAATGCCCTATAAATATCAATTAAGTCCCTCTGGTCTAACATGTCATTTAAAGCTTGTGTTTCCTTATTTATTTTCACTTCAGATGATCTACCCATTGGTGAAAGTGGGGTGATAAGTCCCCTACTATTATTGTGTTACTGTCAATTTCCCCTTTATGGGCATTACCATTTGCCTTATGTATTGAGGTGCTCCTATGTTGGGTGCATAAATATTTACAATTGTTATATCTTCTTCTTGGATTGATCCCCTGATCATTATGTAGTGTCATTCTTTGTCTCTTGTAATAGTCTTTATTTTAAAGTCGATTTTGTCTGGTATGAGAATTGTTACTCCAGCTTTCTTTTGGCTTCCATTTGCATGGAATATCTTTTTCCATCCCCTCACTTTCAGTCTTTATGTGTCCCTAGGTCTCTGAAGTGGGTCTCTTGTAGACAGCATATATATGGGTCTTGTTTTTGTATCCATTCAGCCAGTCTATGTCTTTTGGCTGGGGCATTTAATCCATTTACATTTAAGGTAATTATTGATATGTGTGTTCCTATTACCATTTTTTCTTAATTGTTTTGCGGTTTTTTTTTTTTTGTTTTGTTTTTTGGTCTTTTCCTTCTCTTGTGTTTCCTGCCTAGAGAAGTTCCTTAGCATTTGCTGTAAACCTAGTTTGGTGGTGCTGAATTCTTTGAGCTTTTGTTTGTCTGTAAAGGTTTTAACTTCTTTGTCAAATCCGAATGAGATTCTTCCTGGGTAGAGTAATCTCGGTTGTAGGTATTCCCCTTTCATCACTTTAAATATGTCCTGCCACTCCCTTCTGGCTTGCAGAATTTCTGCTGAAAGATAAGCTGTTAACATTATGGGGATTCCTTTATACGTTATTTGTTGCTTTACCCTTGCTGCTTTTAATATTTTTTCTTTGTATTTAATTTTTGATAGTTTGATTAATATGTGTCTTGGCATGTTTCTCCTTGAATTTATCCTGTATGGGACTCTCTCCACTTTCTGGGCTTGATTGACTATTTCCTTTCCCATGTTAGGGAAGTTTTCAGCTATAATCTCTTCAAATATTTTCTCAGTCCCTTTCTTTTTCTCTTCTTCTTCTGCAACCCCTATTATTTGAATGTTGGTACATTTAATGTTGTCCCAGAGGTCTCTGAGACTGTCCTTAATTCTCATCATTCTTTTTCCTTTATTCTGCTCTGTTGCAGTTACTTCCACTATTTTATCTTCCACACACTTATCTGTTCTTCTGCTTCTGTTATTCTGCTATTGATTCCTTCTAGAGAACTTGTAATTTCGTTTATTGTGTTGTTCATCATTGTTTGTTTGCTCTTTAGTTTTTCTACGTCCTTGTGAAACATTTCTGTATTTTCTCCATTCTATTTCCAAGATTTTGCATCGTCTTTACTATCATTACTCTGAATTCTACTCTTTTCAGGTAGACTGCCTATTTCCTCTTCATTTGTTTGGTCTGCTGGGTTTTTATCTTGCTCCTTCATCTGCTGCATATTTCTCTGTCTTCTCATTTTGTTTAACTTACTGTGTTTGGTGTCGCCTTTTCGCAGGCTGCAGGTTCTTAACTCCCATTCTTTTTGGTGTCTGCCCCCAGTGGGTGAGGTTGGTTCAGTGGCTTGTGTAGGCTTCCTGGTGGAGGAGACTGGTGCCTGAGTTCTGGTGGGTGGGGCTGGATCTTGTCCTTTTGGTGGGCAGAGCCACGTCTGATGGAGTGTTTTGGGGTGTCTGTGAACTTAGTATGACTTTAGGCAGCCTCTCTGCTAATGAGTGTGGTTGTGTTTCTGTCTTCCTAGTTGTTTGGCCTGGGGCCTCCAGCACTGGATCTTGCTGGCCTTTGGGTGGAGCTGGGTCTTAGTGTTGAGATAGAGATCTCTGGGAGAACTCTTCCCAATTGATATTACATGGGGCTGGGAGGTCTCTGGTGGTCCAGTGTCCTGGACTCAGCTCTTCCACATCGGAAGCTCATGCCTGACACTCGGCCAGAGCACCAACACACTGCCAGCCACATGGCTCAGAAGAAAAGGAAGAAAAAAAGGAAAAAAAAAGTACACAGTCAGAACCCTACCACAAATGGTAAAGCAACACTCAACAGACAAAATCACACAAAGAAACATACACATACACACTCACAAAAAGAGAAAAAAGGAAAAAAAAATTTAAAAATATATAAAAGAAAATAAAAAAAATAAAAAAGAAGGGAACAACCAAACCAATAAACAAATCCACCAATGATAACAAGCACTAAAAACTAAACTAAGATAAACATAAAAACCAGAAACAAATCAGGCACAGAAAGCAACCCCCCAAGTCTACAGTTGCTCCCAAAGTTCACCGCCTCAATTTTGGGAACATTCGTTGTCTATTCAGGTATTCCACAGATGCAGGGTTCGTCAAGTTGACTGTGGGGACTTAATCTGCTGCTCCTGAAGCTGCATGGAGAAATTTCCCTGTCTCTTCTTTGTTTGCACAGCTCCAGGACTTCAGCTTTGGTTTTGGCCCTGCCTCTGCATGTAGGCTGCACTCAGGCATCTGTTCCCTGCCCAGAAAAGAGGGAGTTAAAGCAGCAGCTCATTAGGGCTCTCTTGCTCTCTCAGGACAGGGAGAGGGAGAGGTACAGTAGTCATAATTGGAATGTGGGTCAAGCCTGTGGCAGCAGAGGTCAGTGTGACATTTAAACAGCCTGAGGTACACCGTGTGTTCTCCCAGGGAAGTTGTGCCTGGATCTTGGGACCCTGGCAGTGACGGGCTGCACAGGCTCCTGGAGGGGTGTGGGTAGTGACCTGTGCTTGCACACAGGAGTCTTGGTGGCAGTGGCAGCAGCATTAGTGTTTCATGCCCATCTCTGGGGTTCCAGCTGATAGCTGAAGCTCATGCCTGTCTCTGAGCTCACTTAGGCAGTACTCTGCCTTCTGTGGGCACATGGAGCAGGAATCCACTCTCCTCACGCACCCCGAAACGATGGTTTCTTGCCTCTTCGGCAGGTCCAGACTTTTTCCCAGACTCCTTCCCTGCTAGCTGTGGTGCACTAGCCCCCTTCAGGCTGTCTTCACGTAGCCAACCCCAGTCCTCTACCTGAGGTCTGACCTCCAAAGCCCGAGCCTCAGCTCCCAGCCCCCACCTGCTCTGGCGGGTGAGCAGACAAGCGTCTCAGGTTGGTGAATGCTGGTCGGCACTGATCCTCTGTGTGGGAATCTCTCCACTTTGCCCTCTGCACCCCTGTTGCTGTGCTCTCCTCCATGGCTCCAAAGCTTCCCCCCACACCCATCCTCTGTCCCCACCAGTGAAGGGGCTTCCTAGTGCATGGAAACATTTCCTCCTTCACAGCTCCCTCCCGGAGGTGCAGGTCCCATCCCTATTCTTTTGTCTCTGTTTTTTCTGTTTTCTTTTGCCCTACCCAGCTACGTGGGGATTTTCTTGCCTCTTGGGAAGTCTGAGGTCTTCTGCCAGCATTCAGTAGATGTTCTGTAGGAGCTGTTCCACATGTAGATGTATTTTTGATGTATTTCTGGGGAGGAAGGTGATCTTCACGTCTTCCTCCTCTGCCATCTTGAAGGTTATCTCAAGACTGCTCCTTTTATTCTGTAAGTTACAGGGAAATGTTCAGGGCACTTAAGGGTATAGTGCAATAAGACCTGAGATGATTTTTCAACATAATTGAAGGAGTGTAGAAATGAATTCCACATGTTGATAATCACTCCTCACATTCTTTTTTCTTTTTAATATACTTTTTAAGAAATTACCTTTTCTTTTGTTAAAAAAATTGTATTTATTTATTTATTTTTGGCTGCATTGGGTCTTCGTTGCTGTGTGCAGGCTTTCTTTAGTTGTGGCAAGTGGGCTTCTCATTGCTGTGGCTTCTTTTGTTGCAGAGCATGGGCTCTAGGCACGCAGGCTTCAGTAGTTGTGGCATGTGGGCGCAGTAGTTGTGGCTTGTGGGCTCTAGAGCACAGGCTCAGTTATTGTGGCTCACGTGCTTAGTTGCTCCACAGCATGTGGGATCTTCCTGGACCAGGGATTGAACCCGTGTCCCCTGCATTGGCAGGCAGATTCTTAACCACTGCACCACTAGGGAAGACCCTTCTCCTCACATTCTTGACCATCTTTTTAAAAGGTGCTGAAAATTAATGATACAATAATAGTAGTAAATACAAATAGAGCTCTGCAAATCCAAGTTTGGTGAGAGTGGAGGCCAGTCCATTGTTAAAATACAACATGATCCCACATGTTTTAGGAGGGAGACAATCACTCTCCCACTTCAAAAATGCTCTAAATCCTATAAGGCACCAGGTGGTAAAAGTGCTACATTTGCCACTCATAGAGTTAGGGTTTTTTTTTTTTTTTTTTTTTTTTTTAATCAGAGAATGTAGGTTTTCAGGATGTGGGCTCAATCAGTGTAAGGCCAAGATGGGAAGAGACAAGGAAGAGAGAGTAAATACCAAAAGTGAAGCAACAGCATTTTTTGCTTTGCTAGATTCACATAAAGGTTATACATACTTTTCTTCACTTAAATTGTCTTCACAAGCTTTATCTATTGTTCACTTACTTATTCAACAAATATTTCTTGAATATCCACTATGTGACACAACTATTCTAAGTAGTTGTGTCATATCAGTGAGTGGGGCAAAAAGATCCTTACCTCCTTTGTGCTTTCATGTTAGGGTGTGTTGGCACCCTAACATGAAAAGACAAACAATACACACAAAAAATAACTTATATAGTGTGTTAAAGGTGATACTTTGGAAAAAGAAAAATGTAGGGCAGGTTTAGGGTTTCAGGGTTCCTCCAGGTGGATTGGGTTACAATTTTAAATATGGTCATCAGGTTAGGACTTATTGAGAAGATGACAGTTGAGTAAAGACTTAAAAGAGGTGAGAGAGGTGATGGCTGGAGTATCTGGGGGAACAGCATTCCAGGCAGAGGGAACAGCCAGTGTGAAGGCTCTGATGCAGGAGAGTGTCTAGAATCTTCAAGCAACATCAAAGAGGCCAATGTATTTGGAGAGAAGTGACAATAGGGAGAGTCAAAGATGAAGTCAGAGAAATAATAGAAGGGGTGTGCAGAGTGTGGGGGGTGGGTTGTGCAGGGATTTCAAGGCCACTGAAAGGTCTTTTTGACTTTTACTCTGTGTGAAAAGAAGAGCCATTGGAAGACTGTGAGCTAAAGAGTGACATAATCTGACCCATGTCATTTTTGGAGGCCTATTTTACATACAGTAAAATGCACAGATCTGAAGAGTATCATTTGGTAAGTTTTGAAAAATGTGAAATCCGTGAAACCATCACCTAAGTCAAGATATAGAATATCTCCCTTAGTCTTGAAATTTCCATCATCACCCTTTATTATTTTTTCTATTTTAGTTGGATTTCATTCTTCTTTTCTTTAGTTTCTAGAGGTGGTAGTTTAGATCACAAGTTGGAAAACATTTTCTGTCAAGGGCTAGATAGTAAATATTTTAGGTTTTGGAGGCCATACACTCTTTGTTGCAATTACTCAACACTGCCATTGTAGCACAAAGCTGTCATAGGACATATGTAATCAAATAAGTATGGCTGCATTCCAATAAAACCATTAACAAAAATAGACAGCAGACTGGATTTGGCTTTTTGGCCATAGTAGTTTGCTGACCCTTGGATTAGATCACTGATTTTGAATCTTCCTTCTTTTTTGTTTTTGCTATTATATTTTTCAGTTCTAAAATATCCATTTGATTCTTATTTCTTTGCTGAGACTATTTTTTCATTTGTTTCAAGACTATTTGTAATTGCTTATTGAAGCATTCTTGCAATGGCTGCATTAAAATCTTGGGCATATAATTCTATCATCTGTATCATCCTGGTGTGGGCATCTGTTGACTGTCTTTCTCATTTAAGTTGAGATTTTCCAGGTTCCTTTCTCCTGGGAGAAAGAGAGATTTTTTTTTGATCGAAACCTAGACTACTTGGGAATTATGTTATGAGAATCTGGATCTTATTTCAATCTTCTGTTTCATCAGCCTCCTCTGACACTACTCTGGTGGGAGAGGAGAGCACTGCCCTATGGCTCCCAGGTGGAGGTGGAAGTCTAGATCCTCCATTCGGCCTCAGCTGATGCCATCCTGGCTGAGAGATGCAGGGGTGCTTGAGGTTTTCGGCTCATCAGGGGGCCTCCACCGACACTGCAGAGTGGTATTGTTATTTCTGGGCAATTGTGAAAGTCCTGGTTCTCTACTAGGTCTCATCTGGCTCTGAGCAGCAGGGCTGGGGTGGGTCGCCTCTCTACTGCCAGGTAGGGGTGGAACTTCAGGCTCCTAGAGCTCATTACTACCCAGGAGAGATGAACATCCCTTTTCTTTAATTTGCCTTCTCTAATACCATCCTGGGGGAGGAGGTGGATGTCTTGTGAGGGTGGAAATGTAGGCTCCCCACTTAGCCTTGGTGGTGGTGGTAGGAGAGGCATGCAGGTTTTTCTGTTTGGCTGGAGTAGCACAGTTAGCATCTAAAAGTTTCCTGTCTTGTTAGGCTGCCTCTCATTTGGTCCTTTGGTTAGTTTTTTGTCTGCACTTCTTGGAGTTTGGGCTTCCTGCCTTCTCTGCACTCAGTCTGGAATACCTGAAAACCCAGGGACCTCACTGCCATGTTATCCTTTGGGGCCTGAGGTCTCTAGTCAATCTGCCTTCTTCTCTCCATCTTAATATTCCTAATTACCAGCTCACAGTTGAACTTCAATCCCCTTAGCTCACTTACTTGCCTCCCATGTGTCCAGCTTACCTGGATATCTTCAACCCTTATCACTCCCCTGCATAGAACCACTGTCCTGCTAGTTTTAATGACTCATAGGTTGCTACACTTCCTTCTGTGTTTCTCCTCCGGGTCTTTGTTGAGGCTATTTTGTCTGCCCGGAGGGATTTCCTCAGCAGAGAATACCTCCTCTTTCAAAAGCCTGCTTAGCAGAGCCTTTAGGGATCCTCCCAATGTAGAATAAATCTCTGTCTTCACTCTTCCCCTGGAGTACTTTGTAAATACCTTCATTCTAGAACATCAACATGTAAGCCAATAAAGTCTCCACCATGTGCTGGGTACAGTGCCAGGTGCCAGTACTCACAGGACAATAATATTCAGTCTTCTCTCTCAAGGAGTTTGCAGCCTGGTCTTCTTACCACACTGCAATGGAAATTTTAGTTTACATGGCTGTCTCCTGCTAGACCTAATGAAGACAGATCTATGTCTATGTCTTCTATTGTTTTTGTTCTACAAGTATCTAGCATCAGACATGACACATAATAGGGGCTTAAACGCTTGAAAAATCTAGTTATGCTAAGAGTACGACCTTCACTCTTGGGGCTTATTGCCAACAACAGTGGATTTGAGATTCCATGAATACCAAGCAGAGGATTCATCACCATGGATGTGATGAAATGCAAGCCACAATGTTTTAATGTTTGTACTCTCAGGAATCAAAAGTAGTTCTATGTTCTAGAATTATCCTTAGAATCATACATTGTAGGGACTTATCTCAGAAATCAGTTAATTAATCCAATATTTCTAAAAGTGTGCTTATTTTGGACTGATGGCTTTTAGTGGTAGATGGATGAATTTTTTAATAGTTATATATTTTGAATGTACATTAGAAAAATATACATGGAATGCCCATGACATCATTGTTTAACAAGTGAGCAAGTATAAAGGCAAACATGAGATAATCATATTTTAAATAATAGAATAGCTAAGATGAAGACATGGTAAAGATCATGAAGGTAGTGCATGAAGGGGAACAGTTTGCTTATTTTATAGATGACTAAACCAAGGCAAGGAAGAGTTTTGCTCAAGGTCCCACAGCTTGAGAGTGGCTGAGAAGGAATGAACTCTCTGACCACCTTGGACTCCAGCTAGAGAAATTGCATCTTTAACTCCACGTAGTGGTAGAGAAGGACAGACTGGAGAGTAGGAATTTGGGTGTGGGCACCAGGTAGCCTGTTTGGAGCCATAGAAGAGTGTGGGAAAGAAGGAGGAAACCAAAGGGAACAGAGAGGGCTGGAGTGTGATAATAAGCCTTCAGTTCTGTCTGGCCTGTGGACAACGGTGGTGTGTGGCCTTGCCCTGATTACTGCTCCTCTCTGCGGGGGGTGGTGTGGAAGCTTCACTTCAAGAGAGGCTGCTGCCCTTAGCTGCACACTAATGCCAGTGGACCCTGGTATGAGCAAAGGGCCAAGTAAGAGATTTTTTTTCATTCATGACCAGACAGTGTCTCTTTTTTATTTTGTTACACCATGTAGTACTCTTTGGTGCCTTTAGATTGGAGGTCTGTTCTCATCCCACTGGGGGAACTTTTCTTTGGAGATTGGATTGAGAGGGATAGAAGAAAAGAATCCCATTATCCTTCTGCCCCCACCTCACTTTTGTTAAAGACTGCAGCAAAGAACAAACCTGGTTTCCCCAAAACAAGTTCCTAAGAGGAATCTGACCTTGTCTGAAGAGGTGTGAGCTATCTGAGCACTGAAGTTGACTAGCTCTTCTTGGAATGAATGTTGTTTGGGGTTCCTTGATTTCGTGGAAGGATATCTTCTTGAATGGTTGGATCTTTTAAGCCAGGATTTAGTGCAGAAAAGCCTACCCACCAGGCTCTCACCAAAGAACATTTCTTTTTTTTTTTCCATTTGTTCAACAGATACGTGTTGGGCACCAACCACTTGTCAGATGCTATCTTGGACCCTAGGGATGCCATGGAGGAAAAGATACATATTGTTCTTTCATTCTAGTGGGGAGACATTAATACCCCAATAAAGGCAGGAATAAATCATGTATAGCTTGTGATCAGTGCCGTGGAGGAGAGACACCAGGGATGAATTGGAGAATTACAGGAGAGGCCTGGTTTAGAGGGGCAGACAGGGCAGACCCACAGGAGGAAGAAACTGTAGGTTGAGACCTGAAATGTAAGGGGGCAGCTACCACGTGAGAAGCTGCTGGTCGAGTCATCTGGGCAGAGTGAGCAAGCACAAAGGGTTGGAAGTGGGAGAAAGATTGGCACCTTTCCCGAAGGCCAGTGTGGCTGGAGTGTCATGGTGCAGAGTGGGTGGGAGGGAGGGGTCTGGGGTGTAGACAGGAGCCAGATGGTGCTGGTCTCTGCAGGCTCTGGTGAGGAGGTTGGGCTTTCTTGGAAAAGTAGTGGGAAGCCACTGAAAAGCTCAGCACCAGTGGACAGTGAGTGCTCAGGGATGAGGAGAAGGTCCAGGCAGCCCTGCTCCAGGCTGACTCAAACCCAAGCATCAGTAAGTTGTACAGAGGCTGTGTCATCCTGTCCTTTCTATCCTCCTGGATTTTGAGTGATACTTCCATCTTTTATAGTGGGACTCTGAGAGATAGCCTTGTAGACCTCTTTATATAAAATGAATCTGGCTTAAGATTATAAAGCATTGTTTGAAATAACTCCAATGAGAAATTTCTTCACAGTCTAACAACAGGAAAAAGTCTTCCATCTTCTGAAGAACAATATGTATCTTTTCCTTCTCTCTGACAGAAGGAATTACAGAACTGCCTCTGGTTGCCTTTCCCCTTTGGTTGCCAGGATACTTGGGGTGAAAATCTATGGTCCCCAGATAGCTGAGATGTAGCCCTTCATGACCTAAATATTTTGATTCCATTTCCCATTCTTGGTCTTGACATCTAGTTGAAAAAAATTATAATCTTCTTGGTCCTGACTTTTTTCACATCCTTTCTATATTGAAGCAGGCATAAATTTTTTTAAAAAGCTCACTTCCCCAAATGGCCCTCTGAATCAATATGCTGTCCTGCTGCAGCTCCGGCCAGTGCCCCTCCCATTTTTTGGCTTTCCAACTTCTCATCCTTTGAGGCTCAGGGAGGTGCCACATCCTCTAAGAGCTCTTCCAGATTGTTACTCTTCTCCAAACCCCTGCAGCTCTTCTGGTGAGTACCACATTGTTTAGTCTCAAGGCCTGACTCATATTTTTCTTGTGTGTGAGTCTTCTCTTTCTAATGAGATTATATTTTAAAATTCAGAGACGAGCATTTGATAAAACTACCATTAATTAAGTTCCTTGTAGGTGCAAGGTCCAAATAAAAATTTACTTCCTAATGCTCACAACTAACCTGTGAGGAAGGGGTGGTTTATTCTTGTTTACAGACAAGAAAACTGAGGTTTAGAAGTTGCCTGTAAATGTGACCAGAGGGCAAGTGGGTAGAAACAGGATATACACCCTGTCTGGCTCCAAAGCCTGTTTTCTTGGGGCCACACTACTCCTTATGTTTGTGAGGTCATTGTGAGGCCCAACAAGCACTGCCTTTCACATAACCATAGGGCCAGCTCCCACCTGCTCTCTGCCACTAGAAATTCTTCCAACAGAGAGTAGGTTTTCATTTAGGGCAAGAAACCAGATTTTAGTTCAAATAACTCTCCCCAAATCCCACTCAACACTTCAACATAGAGTTATCAGGCATGTAATGAGCACTGGTTTTCATCTCTGATGCAGGGGAGGATACAGAGGTCTCTGACCCATGGTCTCTGTCCCCAGAGGGCCCACAGTCAAGTGCTCAGAGCAGATCCCTTTCTGAGCTTCTGCTTTGATGTAGGGAGCAGTGGAAAGGCTACTGCCCTTGTTAAAGTGGCAGAGAGACAGGGGGAGGGAGAGAAGATGCTGCTCAAGGCCTGGGTCGTTCTTTAATTTATTCATGGAGAGAGAATCAGAGAAAATAGAAAGAACAAATGGCCAGGAAATTGCTTGAAAAGTTCTGTGCATCATATGGGTGCAAAATGTTTTTACTATTTCAAATGGTCACTTTCCAGCAAAGGCACATGAGGGCAGTTTCAGGCTATGCTTTTCAAAGTACATCCCAGATTCTCCCTCCATTTGAATCATCCACCATAAGAAATGCAGGTTCTTGACCCATTATAGACTTATAGAATCAGAAATTCTGAAGATAAGACTCAGAAATTCATTTTTCTACCTCTCCTCAACTAATTCTCATGTACCTAAAAGCTTTAGCATCATAGGTATAGGGAAAAACACCAACACAAAGATGGGCACACCTTAGGGTATCAAAAATGTAAGCTATCTCAGAATCTGAGAGGCTATTGGTGGACATTGGTGAGGCAGGGGTCAACATGAGTGTACCAGGAGTGGGTGGAGCCAGTGGGTAGAATGTACATGACCATGGTCAAGTCAAGAAATCCAAGTTTAATTTAAAAAGTAAACATGGGGCTGGAAATTGGAGGAGCAGTTATTGGTATGGAGGCAAGATGCAAAGTCAGGAGCAAAGTGAGAAGGCCTACGATGAGCCCAGAGAGTGGGCCTAGAAGGAGGGAAGCTGGTAATGACCTCCATTGACAAGGCATGTGCAGCGGGCTGGGCTGGTTTGACTGGAACAGACGCTCTCTGAGAGCCAAATCCTGTCTATAGGGGATTAGCCCAGGGTGATCATGCTAGAGATACAAGTTTGATTCCTATCCAGCCTCAAGCCTCAGAAGGAGGCCTAGTGGTTGGGGCCTCCCTCTGCAAGACCAGCCTTTCTTTGTTCTCACCAGTTCCTGCCCTCTTACTTCTGAGTCCTCCTCACCACCACGTAGGTGGCAATTGATCCATAATGGACATGTTTTTATTAGAGTAATGGTACCACTTTCTGCAGAAAAGAGCAATGCAATTTTGTTAATGAAAGTCATGTGTTGAGACAGGGGTGGATGGGAACTTCTGGGTCTGGTTTGGCCCCGGCTCAAAACCTTCCGGGAAAACACAAACTTTTGGGGCCACACCCAGAAAGTCCTATTTACCTCTGTCAAGCCCATCTGCTTTGCATTAGAGCAATAATAACAATCGTCTCACAGTGCCCTTTCATAAATATAAAACGTCCAATAAAATAGTTATTAAGAGGTAATCAATAGTGCTTATATTTTCTTTTGGGAGGACGTTGATGGTGAATTTGTGCACAGTCCCATGACCATTCTGTGTGACTGTCCAAAGTCCACTTTGCTCCTTGGTCCTTGGTAGGTCAGAGAGCAGGACGCCTAAGAGTTCCTTCCTATGCCAGGGAAGCAACTCTGTGGATCCTTTTACTGGAGAGGAGAGAGAAGACCGACTCCAGGATTGGCCCAGGGAAAACCCACACCTGCCTAATAGCTTTAAGGTTGGTATTAAATGAACTAACATTGATGAAGGGTAGAAACTCAGTGGGCTTCACATCGAGGGCTTATTTCTCCTTCCCTCACCTCCCCATCTCTCCTTATTTGAATATTTCAAGGCAACTTGCAGAATATTAAGAAAATTAAGGGCACTTTTTAAGAAAGTCAAAATCTTTCCCATGGATAACCTATATGAGAAAAGATTCTAAAAAAAAAAAAAGAATATATGTATATGTGTAACTGAATCACTTTGCTGTATACCTGAAACTAACACAACATTGTAAATCAACTATACTCCAATAAAATTAAAATAAAAAATAAAATTCCCATTGAGGAAGCCCACCTGATTTTCCCTTTCTCTTCTAAATCATTCACTGGAGGGCCCTCACGATTTAGAATTTGATCAAATAAGATAACCTATGAAAACTAGAAGGGCTTGACCTATGTGTTACCTTATAAAGCTATTGGATTTTGTTTTAAATTGATTAACTTAATAAATAATGATATTTGTTTTTATCATCAGATTGCAAAATCCTTGGAAAGAAGAACCATGTATTTTTTCCACTTCTGTCTTTTTCAGTACCCAGCACAGTATTGGGTGTTTATTTGAAATTAATGAATGTTTGTTGATCAGTTGGTGATTGCAACATCAATATTTAGTTGTTAATTTATTTGTTGTTGTTTTAAATCAACAAACCTTTACTGACAAGTACCATGCTGGGTAGAGGAGAAACTAATGTGATAAAAGTAGCTAAATTCTTTTGAGAACCTACTCCATGCTAGAACTGTTCTAGATATATTAGCCCTTTAATCCTCAAAATACCCTTATGAGTGTCTCAAATTTACAGTCTAGGGAATGAAGGTGGTCTGACTATGGTACTCATGCTCTTAACCACTGCAATACAGCTGCCTTATGAATAAATGAGGCCTAGACCCTACCTTCAAAGGGTTTCCCATCAAAGGGAGGTCAGGGCTGGGAGTGGAACTGATGAGGAGTAGATATGGCTGCAAGGACCAGATACAGAGGCTCCAGGTGATGACGGAAAGTTTGGGTCAACCAGCCTTCCAGAAATTCCATAGAGTGAGGCCCACACCTGCAGAGATTTTGTCTTTGTTCAAAATGGGCTCCATTCGTCCTTCTGAAGTTAATCAGCACAGGTGAGGGGCACCGTGTTGGGATCACAGATTCTCAGAGCTGCTTGCCTTAGAGGCTGTGATTAGGCTCCCGCCCACTGCCCTAGTCCTGGGAGATTGTCCTCCAATTCTCCTTACATGTCGACCTCACCACTTCAACAGATGGCCCACTCCATCACTGGATAGCTCTAGTGTTCAACTGAAATAATTTTCCTCCTACACTGACACGATGGTACTCTGCCTTTTTCCATAGGTCAGCCTGCTTTGGGTTCCTAGACAACAGTGACAGATTCTTCCATTGTTTCTCAAAGGACATGGTTTCTGGACTTCATTTGTTCATTTACTCATTCAGTAAACACTGGACCAGATGGGAGGGATGTAAAGATGATTTAAATGTTGGCCCTGTCCTCAAATAGTTCACAATATTGGGTGGGAAACAGCAAAGATTCCTTAGGCAGTTTGTTGGGAGCTAAAATGGCTGCCTAAGCAAGGTCCTAGAAGAGCACGGAGAAGAAAACCCATCTCCCAGAGGTGTTAGCTTCTGGGTCACTCTAATCTGAGCATTCCCGGTGGTTCCTTTCTCACCACCCCTCCATTCTTCTGCGTCTTCTCCCTGGGAGTTGTCATATAAATCAGGGGCTTCAAAGAACACACACATACAAATTAACTCCAAAATTCCTCTCCCTTACACAAACCCCTCCCCAGAACTCCAGACCTGGTTGTCGATGTACCTCATGGATCCCTCCACTGGCAATCGCAAAGTCACTTCCAGCTCAACACATCACCTTCCAAAGTCATGGTCTTTCTCCCAAGACAGTCTCAGAAAGGTTAGGGCAACCTGCCTCTCATCACATAACAAGCAAGGAACGGTGACCATATTCAAACCCAGCACTGCAAAGTCCAGTCTCATTCTGGACTTTTTTCACACACTATAGTCTTTGGGTCAGGAAATGTGGGAAGGAATGCACACAGCCTTTCCCTCTCATTTTGTGTCTTCTCTGTGTGCCCGTGCTCCATTTGGTATTTTGGTGCTCCTTTCTGCAAGGCTCTTGTCTCAGGAAAGAAACTGACACCGATGACTTCCTCTTCCCACTTCACATTTTAAGCCTCAGGTTTCACACGTGACTCAGGACAGCAGAGAGTCATTCTCTGAGAACAGAGAACAGCCCTCACTCTATATTTCATTCTATCATGCAATTCTAGTACCTTTCCAGATAAATGGAGGTGGTTTTCTTCTCCATTGTATCTGCAGGCCCTAGAGTTGTGCTTGGCTTATAGCTGATGCTCAGCATTTGCTCACTGATTGAATAGATACTGTCTCTACACCAAGCCAGAATATTTTTCTTGAAATTGCATACATTGAAAGGTTAACTTTAGATTGCTGAGTTTGAAAGGAAGTCCAGTTGTTCAGAGTAATATTCAATATCCATTTAAAAAAATTATTTTATTGAAGTGTAATTGATTTACAATGTTGTGTTAATTTCTGTACAGCAAAGTGATTCATATATGTGTGTGTATGTATATGTGTGTATATATATGTGTGTGTATATATATATATATATATATATATATATATACTCATTCTTTTGCATATTCTTCCTTTATGGTTTATCACAGAATATTGAATATAGTTCCCTGTGCTATATGGTAGGACCTTGTTGTTTATCCTTTCTATATACAGTTTGCATCTGCTACTCCCAAACTCTCAATCCATCCCTCTTCCACTCCACTCTCCCTTGGCAACCACAAGTCTGTTCTCTATGTCTGTGAGTCTGTTTCTGTTTCGTAGATAAGTTCATTTCTGTCATATTTTAGATTCCACTTATAAGTGATAGCATATGGTATTTGCCTCTCTCGTCTGACTTACTTCACTTAGTACGATAATCTCTAGGTCCATCCATGTTGCTCAAATGGCATTATTTCATTCTCTTTTATGGCTGACTAATATTCCATTGTGTGTGTGGTATATATATGTATATACCACATCTTCTTTATCCATTCATCTGCCGATGGACATTTAGATTGTTTCCATGTCTTGGCTATTGTGAATAGTGCTGCTGCAAATATAGGGGTGCATGTATCTTTTTTAATTGTAGTTTTGTCTGGATATATGCCCAGGAGTGGGGTTGCAGAACCATAGGGTAACTCTGTTTTTATCAACTTCCATTTATAGAGCATCTACAATATACCAGGTATTGTGCCAGGTACTGGGATTTCAGCCAGGAATAAGACACAGTTATGGGCCTCAGGTAGCTCAGAGGGGATGGAAGGGAGGGGGAAGAAGGGGTAGGAGAGGCCGACAGAAGCAGTGCAGTAATTGTGTGGTAGTGTGGTTAGTACAAGACATGAAGTGCTGATATGGGGCAGAGTAGGGAGCAAATCACTCTGTGGGGATGAGAGGGGATGAGAGCACGGTGACAAGGTTGAGCTCCCCAAACCCTGAGATTCTTTCCAAGGACTGCACAGGATGCCTTTCTTGATCTTTCCTGGGTGGAAGTGGAACTTCTTCCAGTGCTTTGAAAAGAAGTAAAATTGAGAATTGCAATATCTCAGCGCTGAAGAAGGTATTAAGAACATCAAGTCCAGTGGATTTCCAACTTCCTTTTAGTAGCAGAAACATCAACCTAAATCTTAGCAGGACACCCATTTTGTAAAATGGATCCAAACCGAGTCTCTTCCACAGCTTGAAAACCATGATCTAGGCCAAACATCTCATTTTTCAGGTGAGGAAACCAATGACCAAAGGCCCAGAGCACAGAAGAGACAAAGCTGAGTGTGAGTCCCAGGTTTTTGCTCTGTGCTGCGGGTGGGTGTGGGCAGCTGGGCGTAGGGACTGCCCAACAGCCTGGCCGGTCTGAGATTGACCAGCAGGTGTGGGAAACAATTACATTCTGCACAGGCGAGATCCGCTTGTCCCATTCTCCCTCCCTGCAGTTTATGTCAAAACACGCAGGCAGGATCCTGCTTCTTCTCACATTTTAAAAACATACAGTGGACTTGTGTTTACAATACCACGAATGGATGTGACGTGGAACAGCAGAGCACACCTCCCCCTGGAAGAGCCACATGGCCTTCTCCGTGGCTCGCTTGGTCCCAGACCACAAGCTCTTGAAACGCTCTCCTCTGGGCTCCAACTCAGAGAGTCTTGCCAGGGGGTGTCTCTGAGCTTCAGGTCTTAAACAATGTTCTACGTTGTGCAAACAAACAGCACCAACAATGATCTGACCCTTGGATCTGAGCCACGTCTGTCTGGACCACTCAGCCTGGGAGTCTTGTGGTGGGGTGTGGAGGGAAAACAGATTAGGTATCAGATTTCCAGTTTCAGATCCTGTGTTTCTGCTTCTGTGGGACTATAGATGGGCTTTTCAGCTCTCTTGGCCTCAGCTTCCCCATCTGAAAAATGGCAGAAATGATGTAGCTTTGAGTTCATCTCCTGGTTTTCATATGTGTGTGTGTTGCAGTAAAATTTCTTTTTTAAAAAAAATTTTATTGGAGTATAGTTGATTTACAATGTTGTGTTAGTTTCAGGTGTACAGCAAAGTGAATCAATTATACATACACATATATCCACTCTTTTTTAGATTCTCTTCCCATAGAGGCCATTACAGAGTATTAAAATGGAATCTTGCTGGTAAATCCAAAGTATAAAATAGATGAAAGACAAGCCCTTTGGCTTCAGGCAGGAGGAGAGGCCTTGGTCACTACCATCTCCTCTGTTCTTGGAGCCCTTGAGATATCTCTGTGGATACTGAGGGTCCTCAGAACATGGCTTGATACCACTTGACTAGATGATTTCTCAGGTCCTTTTGGGCTCAAACATTCTATGATGACACAGATAGAACTGTAAATTCTAAGTCACAGTTGTGACTACAAAAAATATGTCTGTGTATATATAAGAGATTTTACAATTTGGCATTTTATTTTATTTTGATCAAGACATTGTAAATATTTTTAAGAAATTATGACAGTTTAGGGTTCACAGCAAAATTGAAGGGAAGAGTTTTCCCATTTACCCCCCACCCCTACACATGCAGAGTCCTTTCCATTATCAACATCCCTCACCAGAATGGTACAATTGTTGAAATTGATGAACTTGACCCATGTTTGAAAAGTCCACCACAAATCCATAGATTACGTTATAGTTCACTCTTAGTGAGATACATTGAATGGGTTTGGACAAATGTATAATGACATGTATGCACCATTATGGAATCGTACAGAATATTTTCACTGCCTTAAAAATCCTCTGTGCTCTGCCTCTTCATCCCTCCCACTTGCCCCTCCCAAGACGTGGTATTTTTAACTTATTTTTTCTTGATTGTAAAAGTAATACATACTCATTCTTGGAAATGAAATCATTATAAAATAAAAATCATATGAAATCCTTCTCCTCTGAATTGAAATTTTATTGAAAGTTGACTCTGCCACTTACAGAACTTTTCAGGTTGAATGAGCATAGCTCAAAAGGCAAGTGGGTGAAGCCACTTGGATTTGCTGGTTGGGAGGTGATCACGGTCTCTCTCATGTCTGCACCCCATGTTCATCATATGAGGGTTTGAGGACCCACTTGCTTCTCAAACTAGAGGGAAAAGAAAACTGATGAGAAGTGTTTTTCAGAGGGAGAGGATGTGTCTAATACTACATGGTGAGGATGGGAGAAGCCAAGAGTAGAACCCCTCAAGGCGGCTTCAAGCTGAGAAAATGAACCCTTCACTCATTGCAGCTGCATTCCTTTTCTTTCTTTCCATTTCTTTTGCTTTTGCTGCAATTCCAGGTGGGAGATTTGTGTCTTTTTTTTTTTTTTTTCTCTTTCTGGCTGTGCTGTATGGCTTGTGGGATCTCAGTTCCCCAACCAGGGATTGAACCTGTGCCACAGCAGTGAAAGCCCAGAATCCTAACCACTAGGCCACAGGAAACTCCCCAGGAGCTTTGTGTCTTTATCCTGGACCCTGATTGCCAATCCCCCCACCCCCAGTCCATCCCTGCATTAATTCCCTCTCCCCTCCCTAATCCCCAGCTCACATCTCAGACCCCCAGAGTCCAAGAAGAGACCTTGATAACTGAGTTCACCATAGGGTAGATGATGAACGTGGTTGTTGGTCCTCAGCATCATTGCCACTCTCCTTCTGTGTGCTGCCCTATGCTACAGAGGACATCATAAAGCTAAGGGAACTATGTTTCCCAGACTCCATTGCAGCTAGAGTTCTAGATTCCATTTAGGTTCACCTAGTAGATGCCATTGCTTGATGTTTGGAAGGTGAAAGTGAAGCAACAAATCCCCATTGTTGATAGCAAATCAAATAACAACTAAGCTTTCTACAGTCTTTTAAGTTTTATGAACAAACTCTTTGAGGTCATTTGATTTAGCAACCATCCTCTGCCATATACATCATCTTTCCAAGTATTTTTAATTTCCAAGCAGTAAAGTGGAAATAGGAAGGATATCTACTTCCTAGGGGTTTTGAAGATCAAATGAGGTGATGCACGGGAAGAGCTCAGTGCATGCCTGGCTGGGGCTGATGGATTTCATTCCTTTCCACTTCTTGCTCTGCACCAGGCCTTGCTGCATCTTACCTGTGCTGGGATATAGTGCCTGCCTTGAAGTAAACTTAAAGCCAACACTAGAACTGTGTTTCCCAAACGGTTCCACAGAACACCTCCTCAGATACTAGGGTTCCAAACACGCATTTTGGGAACAACCATCCTAGAATATTATTCCTGGAAGAAACCTGAGAGATCTTTGAGTTTACCACTTTCCATTGTAGGGAGACTGAAGCTCAAAGAGGGAAAAATGACTTTCCTAATGTTATATAGCAAGTGACTTGCAGGGGAACCCTGGCCTCCTAATTTTAGGGTCAGGAGGAAAGGTCACTCAATCTCAGTTTCCCTGTCTATAAAATGTTTATAGGAAAGCCTGTTCTTCCTACCTCACATGGGACAAGTGACAGTAAAATATTACTTGTATAAATGCTTTGGAAAGCTTATGAATGTCTATCTACATATCCTTATATATATATCCATACACACATTTATATTTGGAAAGGTTTTATATGAAGGTAAGGCATTATTAATGATCAGTGTGTCTTGATTAATCAAGCACTAAGTGTTTACTGAGCATCTGCCAGGGACCAGTTACCATTCTCAGTACACTGTGGAGAACCAGATTTCCTTGCTGTCTGCCTTTCTGCAGCTTACACTCTGGATGAGCTGGAGCTGGAAGGAAAACAGAGAGATGCACAGAGAACAAATAAACAAATGAATAAACAAGACAACATTGGAAGGTGATAAGTGCTATGAAGAGGTAAAGTACGGTGTTACCATCAAGAGTGACGGGGGCTGTTTTAGACTGGGTGCCATGGCAGTCTCTCTGAGCAGGTGACCTTACACTGTCCCTGGATGACCAGAAGAAAGTGGGCAGGGGGACCTTGGAGCAGAAAACTCCAGGTAGATGGAGGGTTGGACAGAGGATTTAGATGAGGCAGAGGTGGGGTGGGATGATGTCCCATGGGTGAGGATCACACAGACCAGTGCGAGCAGAGTGGAGGAAAGGAAAGAGGTGGCATTTTGATTACCCAAGTTATAATCCTGGTTCTGCCACAAGGTAGCTGGGTTACCTTGGATATGCCACATCATCATAGCCCTGGCCTCAGTTTCCTTATCTGTCTAAAGAGAGCATAAATCCTGCCCTTACCCAAAGCTGAGCTACAACAGGGGTGAGGCTTAGGGTGCGACCTGCCCTCAAACACCCCGCTTCCAAGAGCAGTGATAAACCTCAGTCTGTCTCAGACCTTTCCTGGAGTCGGGGCTGCAGGGACGAGGGGACCCCAGACCATCCGCCTGCACACACGATGCGAGACCTGTGCTGGCTCCACAACAGGCACAAGAGAGAGGGTCTGCTTTTTCTTCTCGTGGACTCAAGCCTTCAAGCCTTTGGACTGAGTGCCAACAATAATTCATCAGGAACGCTTTACAACTCAGCATTACAAAACCTGTTAGGAGACAGATCGCTCACAGGACAGGCTTGAGAAGGAAGCGTGTTCGGGGCTGGTGACCTCCAGATGATTAATGATTTTTCACAGGGTGAACTCTGTCCTCCGCCTCCCATGTGCTGTGTGCTCCTTCCCTCCCTCACTGGCTTGTTTGTAAGGGAAGGAGGATGGTGTCAAAAGGGGAGGGGGGCGGGGGATGCTGGAAGGCACAGCCTGCCGATCAGAAGGGAAATGCAGGAACAAGAGCCCTGTGTTGGAAAGGCTGGAATGTCTTATTTTTATGCTATTTTTTCAATAATAGCAATTCAGTTTCTATATCCTGAAATGTTTAATCTGTCTCTGAACTCTAAATGAGCTCATTTCTATTATGCTTTTTTGCACAGTGCCCTGGACTTTCACCATCATTCTTGTGATTATTATCTCTCCCATCTCCATGGATCCAAACCCTGAATTTATTGAATATGGGATGTAGTGGAAAAAGAAATTAAGATTGTACTTTTTGATGTTTGAAGTCTTGGTAGCTCGATTTTTACTTTTTTAGATTGAAAAATTTATAACTGTGATAGATGCGGTTTCAATTCACCAAAGTATAGGGGTTTTGAAAGAAAGATTTCTGACCCCTTCCCATAGTCCCACAGTCCTGAAATCATCAGTGCCAAATCAGTGCAAACCTTGGTGGTAGCTAATCCACATTAAACTGGAACAATATTCCCAGGTACTTTCCTGCAGAAAACAGATGTTCAGATGCAAACTGAAAAATGGCAGGCCTTTCCAATTTTGTGGGAAAAGCAACTTTATAATGATGAGGATGGTAGCTACTCTTTATTGACTCCTTAGGTTAAAAAAGGTCCTCTTCTGTCATAGGGCATTACATGTGTAATATAATCCTTACAACAACCATAGGAGGTACTTATAGATATTGTCCCCATTTCACAGATGAAGAAACTGAGCTATGGGGTAAGGGATGAAGTAGTAAAATGAGGACTGGAGTCCAGGATGTCTCATTCTAGTCCCGGGATTTTGCTGGATGAACCTTGCTCAGTGTGAAGTCTTTCTCCTATAATAATCCCTAAAACTCTCTCAGCTTCCCTGAAAGTCTGCTTGCAAGTCCTTACAGGTAACAAAACCAGTGAGAAGTAGGAAGGATGAATTAATAAAGGATGAAATTCCTGTCTCCCAGGTACATTGTGACAGCTGCTCCCTCCACAGGTCCCTGTTCTCCATGAAATTTAATGTCATAAACACATATATTTTTCTGCTCCTAAAACTTCTCCTATTCTAAAAGTGTAATTAACTGTATAACCACTTCTTGGTCTCTTGCCTGACTTTTAGGTGCTCCAACAACACCTGAACAAGTTTGAGAACCACTGAACTTGACCGTGAGGTCTTGTGTGAAGTGTGTAAAACTTACTTGTCAACATGGATTTTGTGGCTGTATTGTAAGAGCTGTCAAAATATCAATATATCAATATATGGCAAAGCATTTAAGAGCACAGCTTTAGACTCAGGGCCTTGTTACAACTATGCCTCTTCCATGTAGCAGTCATGTGACCTTGGGCCTCAGTTTCCTCACTGGAAAATTGGGGTTGATAGCATTACTTGCTTCATAGGGTTGGAATCAGGAATATCTGAAATTGTGTTAAAGTAAAACATTCAACACAGTGCCCGACAGACAGGAAGGACTTAATGCGTAGTAGCTACTGTAATAAAAACAAAAATTTATCATATCTGTTAAAAATTATTTTCCTCATTTTCACTAATTCATTTGGAAGAATCATCATCTGAAATTTATCAATAGCTTCACACTAGACTAGGTTGATATTACAAGGCCTTTTAAAAATTTTACAGAATATGATGAAAGCCATGCATTATAGAGGAAAAAAGGGAAAACAAAACTGGACAACTGGTAAAACACATCATTTGTTTAATTTAAAATTGAAAGTCAGATGGATCATTCCCACACATTGGCCAGTTCCTGTCAAATAGACCAGTTGAGGTGGGAACATTAGTTTATGTATTGGATAAGATGTGCTTGTTCTTTTTTTTTTTTTTTTTTTTACATCTTTATTGGAGTATAATTGCTTCACAATGGTGTGTTAGTTTCTGCTTTATAACAAAGTGAATCAGTTATACATACACATATGTTTCCATATCTCTTCCCTCTTGCATCTCCCTCCCTCCCACCCTCCCTATTTCACCCCTCTAGATGGTCACAAAGCACCGAGTTGATCTCCCTGTGCTATGAGGCTGCTTCCCACTAGCTATCTATTTTACGTTTGGTAGTGTATATATGTCCATGCCATTCTTTCACTTTGTCACAACTTACACTTCCCCCTCCCCATATCCTCAAGTCCATTCTCTAGTAGGTCTGTGTCTTACCCCTAGGTTCTTCATGACATTTTTTTTCTTAAATTCCATATATATGTGTTAGCATACGGTATTTGTCTTTCTCTTTCTGACTTACTTCACTCTGTATGACAGACTCTAGGTCCATCCACCTCATTACAAATAGCTCAATTTTGTTTCTTTTTATGGCTGAGTAATATTCCATTGTATATATATGCCACATCTTTTATATCTATTCATCCGATGATGGGCACTTAGGTTGTTTCCATCTCCGGGCTATTGTAAGTAGAGCTGCAATGAACAGTTTGGTACATGACTCTTTTTGAATTATGGTTTTCTCAGGGTATATGCCCAGTAGTGGGATTGCTGGGTCATATGGTAGTTCTATTTGTAGTTTTTTAAGGAACCTCCATACTGTTCTCCATAGTGGCTGTACCAATTCACATTCCCACCAGCAGTGCAAGAGTGTTCCCTTTTCTCCACACCCTCTCCAGCATTTATTGTTTCTAGAGTTTTTGATGATGGCCATTCTGACTGGTGTGATATGATATCTCATTGTAGTTTTGATTTGCATTTCTCTAATGATGCTGAGCATTCTTTCATGTGTTTGTTGGCAATCTGTATATCTTCTTTGGAGAAATGTCTATTTAGGTCTTCTGCCCATTTTTGGACTGGGTTGTTTGGTTTTTTTTTGTTATTGAGCTGCATGAGCTGCTTATAACTTTTGGAGATTAGTCCTTTGTCAGTTGCTTCATTTGTAAATATTTTCTCCCATTCTGAGGGTTGTCTTTTGGTCTTGTTTATGGTTTCCTTTGCTGTGCAAAAGCTTTGAAGTTTCATTAGGTCCCATTTGTTTATTTTTGTTTTTATTTCCATTTCTCTAGGAGGTGGGTCAAAAAGGATCTTGCTGTGATTTATATCATAGAGTGTTCTGTCTATGTTTTCCTCTAAGAGTTTGATAGTTTCTGGCCTTACATTTAGGTCTTTAATCCATTTTGAGCTTATTTTTGTGTATGGTGTTAGGGATTGATCTAATCTCATACTTTTACAGGTACCTGTCCAGTTTTCCCAGCACCACTTATTGAAGAGGCTGTCCTTTCTCCACTGTACATTCCTGCCTCCCTTATCAAAGATAAGGTGAGCATATGTGTGTGGATTTATCTCTGGGCTTTCTATCCTGTTCCACTGATCTATCTTTCTGTTTTTGTGCCAGTACCATACTGTCTTGATTACTGTAGCTTTGTAGTATAGTCTGAAGACAGGGAGCCTGATTCCTCCAGCTCCATTTTTCATTCTCAAGATTGCTTTGGCTATTCGGGGTCTTTTATGTTTCCACACAAATTGTGAAATTTTTTGTTGTAGTTCTGTGAAAAATGCCAGTGGTAGTTTGATAGGGATTGCATTGAATCTGTAGGTTGCTTTGGGTAGTAGAGTCATTTTCACAATGTTGCTTCTTCCAATCCAAGAACATGGTATATCTCTCCATCTATTTGTATCATCTTTAATTTATTTCATCAGTGTCTTATAATTTTCTGCATACAGGTCTTTTGTCTCCTTGGGTAGGTTTATTCCTAGATATTTTATTCTTTTTGTTGCAGTGGTAAATGGGAGTATTTTCTTAATTTCACTTTCAGAGTTTTCATCATTAGTGTATAAGAATGCCAAAGATTTCTGTGTATTAATTTTGTATCCTGCTACTTTACCAAATTCATGGATTAGCTCTAGTAGTTTTCTGATAGCATCTTTAGGATTCTCTATGTATAGTATCATGTCATCTGCAAACAGTGACAGCTTTACTTCTTCTCCGATTTGGATTCCTTTGATTTCTTTTTCTTCTCTGGTTGCTCTGGCTAAAACTTTCAAAACTCTGTTGAATAAGAGTGGTGAGAGTGGGCAACCTTGTCTTGTTCCTGATCTTAGTGGAAATGCTTTCAGTTTTTCACCATTGAGGACAATGTTGGCTGTGGGTTTGTCATATATGGCCTTTATTATGTTGAGGAAAGTTCCCTCTATGCCTACTTTCTGCAGGGTTTTTATCATAAATGGGTGTTGAATTTTGTCAAAAGCTTTCTCTGCATCTATTGAGATGATCATATGGTTTTTCTCCTTCAATTTGTTAATATGGTTTATCACATTGATAGATTTGCATATATTGAAGAATCCTTGCATTCCTGGAATAAACCCCACTTGATCATGGTGTATGATCCTTTTAATGTGCTGTTGGATTCTGTTTGCTAGTATTTTGTTGAGGATTTTTGCATCTATGTTCATCAGTGATATTGGCCTGTAGTTTTCTTTCTTTGTGGCATCCTTGTCTGGTTTTGGTATCAGGGTGATGGTGGCCTCGTAGAATGAGTTTGGGCGTGTTCCTCCCTCTGCTATATTTTGGAGGAGTTTGAGAAGGATAGATGTTAGCTCTTCTCTAAATGTTTCATAGAATTCGCCTGTGAAGCCATCTGGTCCTGGGCTTTTCTTTGTTGGAAGATTTTTAGTCACAGTTTCAATTTCAGTGCTTGTGATTGGTCTGTGCATATTTTCTATTTCTTACTGATTCAATCTTGGCAGGTTGTGCATTTCTAAGAATTTATCCATTTCTTCCAGGTTGTCCATTTTTTTGGCATAGAGTTGTTTGTAGTAATCTCTCATGGTCTTTTGTATTTCTGTAGTGTCAGTTGTTACTTCTCCTTTTTCATTTCTAATTCTATTGATTTGAGTCTTCTCCGTTTTTTTCTTAATGAGTCTGGCTAATGGTTTATCAATTTAGTTTATCTTCTCAAAGAACCAGCTTTTACTTTTATTGATCTTTGCTATCATTTCCTTCATTTCCTTTTCATGTATTTCTGATCTGATTTTTATGATTTCATTCCTTCTGCTCTGTTTGGGATTTTTTTTTTTTTTTGTTCTTCTTTCTTTAATTGCTTTAGGTGCAATGTTAGGTTGTTTATTCGAGATGTTTCCTGTTTCTTAAGGTAGGATTGTATTGCTATAAACTTCCCTCTGAGAAATGCTTTTGCTGCATCCCATAGGTTTTGGGTTGTCATGTCTCCATTGTCATTTGTTTCTAGGTATTTTTTTATTTCCTCTTTGATTTCTTCAGTGATCACTTCGTTATTAAGTAGTGTATTGTTTAGCCTCCATGTGTTTGTAGTTTTACAGATCTTTTCCTGTAATTGATATCTAGTCTCATAGCGTTGTGGTCGGAAAAGATACTTGATATAATTTCAATTTTCTTAAATTTACCAAGGCTTGATTTGTGACCCAAGATATGATCTATCCTGGAGAATGTTCCATGAGCACTTGAGAAAAATGTGCATTCTGTTGTTTTTGGATGGAATGTCCTATAAATATCAATTAAGTCCATATTGTTCAATGTATCATTTAAAGCTTGTGTTTCCTTATTTATTTTCATTTTGGATGATCTGTCCATTGGTGAAAGTGGGGTGTTAAAGTCCCCTACTATGAATGTGTTACTGTTGATTTCCCCTTTTATAGCTGTTAGTATTTGCCATATGTATTGAGGTGCTCCTATTTTGGGTGCATAAATATTTATAATTGTTATATCTTCTTCTTGGATCGATCCCTGATCATTATGTAGTGTCCTCCTTTGTCTCTTTGAATAGTCTTTATTTTAGACTCTATTTTGTCTGATATGAGAATTGCTACTCCAGCTTTCTTTTGGTTTCCATTTGCATGGAATATCTTTTTCCATCCCCTTACTTTCAGTCTGTATGTGTCTCTAGGTCTGAAGTGGGTCTCTTGTAGACAGCATATAGATGGGTCTTGTTTTTGTATCCATTCAGCCAATCTGTGTCTTTTGGTGGGAGCATTTAGTCATTTTCATTTAAGGTAATTATCAATATGTATGTTCCTCTTTCCATTTTCTTAATTGTTTTGGGTTTGTTATTGTAGGTCTTTTCCTTCTCTTGTGTTTCTTGCCTAGAGAAGTTCCTTTAGCATTTGTTGTAAAGCTGGTTTGGTGGTGCTGAACTCTCTCAGCTTTTGCTTGTCTGTAAAGGTTTTAATTTTTCCTTCAAATCTGAATGAGATCAAATCTGAATGAGATCAAATCTGAATGAGATCTTTGCTGGGTAGAGTAATCTTGGTTGCAGGTTTTTCTCCTTCATCACTTTAAATATGTCCTGCCAGTCCCTTCTGGCTTGCAGAGTTTCTGCTGAAAGATCAGCTGTTAACTTTATGGGGATTCCCTTGTGTGTTATTTGTTGTTTTTCCCTTGCTGCTTTTAATATGTTTTCTTTGTATTTAATTTTTGACAGTTTGATTAGTATGTGTCTTGGCGTATTTCTCTTTGGATTTATCCTGTATGGGACTCTCTGTGCTTCCTGGACTTGATTAACTATTTCCTTTCCCCTATTAGGGAAGTTTTCAACTACAATCTCTTCAAATATTTTCTCAGTTCCTTTCTGTTTCTCTTCTTCTTCTGGAACTCCTATAATTCCAATGTTGGTGCATGTAATGTTGTCCCAGAAGTCTCTTAGACTGTTCTCAGTTCTTTTCATTCTTTTTACTTTATTCTGCTCTGCAGTAATTATTTCCACTATTTTATCTTCCAGGTCACTTATCCATCCTTCTGCCTCAGTTATTCTGCTATTGATCCCATCTAGAGTATTTTTAATTTCATTTACTGTGTTGTTCATCATTCCTTGTTTCATCTTTAGTTCTTCTAGGTCCTTGTTAATTGTTTCTTGCATTTTGTCTATTCTATTTCCAAGATTTTGGATATCTTTACTATCATTATTCTGAAATCTTTTTTCAGGTAGACTGCCTATTTCCTCTTCATTTGTTAGGTCTGGTGGTTTTTTATCTTGCTCCTTCATCTGCTGTGTGTTTTTCTGTCTTCTCATTTTTCTTATCTTACTGTGTTTGGGGTCTCCTTTTTGCAGGCTGCAGGTTTGTAGTTCCCGTTGTTTTTGGTGTCTGCCCCCAGTGGCTAATGTTGGTTCAGTGGGTTGTGTAGGCTTCTTGGTGGAGGGGACTAGTGCCTGTGTTCTGGTGGATGAGGCTGTATCTTGTCTTTCTGGTGGGCAGGTCTACGTCTGGTGGTGTGTTTTGGGGTGTCTGTGGACTTATTATGATTTTAGGCAGCCTCTCTGCTAACAGGTGGGGTTGTGCTCCTGTCTTGCTAGTTGTTTGGCATAGGGTGTCCAGCACTGTAGCTTGCTGGTCGTTGAGTGAAGCTGGGTGCTGGTGTTGAGATGGAGATCTCTGGGCGACTTTCACCATTTGATATTATGTGGAGCTGGGAGGTCTCTTGTGGAGTAGTCCCCTGAAGTTGGCTCTCCCACCTCAGTGGCACAGCACTGACTCCTGGCTACAGCACCAAGAGCCTTTCATCCACACAGCTCAGAATAAAAGGGAGAGAAAGTAGAAATAAAGAAATAAAGAAAGAAAGAAAGATGAAGGAAAGAATGACAGAAAGAAAGAAAGAAAGAAAGAAAGAAAGAAAGAAAGAAAGAAAGAAAGAAAGAAAGAAGGGAGGGAGGGAAGGAGGAAGGAAAGAAAGAAAGAAGGTAAAATAAAATAAAGTAAGATAAAATAAAATAAAGTTATTAAAATAAAAAATAATTATTAAGACTTTTTTTTTAAAAAAAAGAAAGAAAAAGCAAGCAAACAAACAACAACAAAAACAAAAAAAACGGACAGATAGAACCCTAGGACAAATGGTGGAAGCAAAGCTATACAGACAAAATCTCACACAGAAGCATACACATAACACACTCACAAAAAGAGGAAAAGGGAAAAAATCATAAATCTTGCTCTCAAAGTCCACCTCCTCAATTTGGGATGATTCGTTGCCTATTCATGTATTCCACAGATGCAGGTACATCAAGTTGATTGTGGAGCTTTAATCTGCTGCTTCTGAGGGTGCTGGGAGAGATTTCCCTTTCTCTTCTTTGTTCTCACAGGTCCTGGGGCTCAGCTTTGGATTTGGCCCCGCCTCTGCGTGTAGGTCGCTGGAGGGGGTCTGTTCTTCGCTCAGACAGGACGGGGCTAAAGGAGCAGCTGATTCGGGGGCTCTGGCTCATTCAAGCCGCGGGGAAGGAGGGTTACGGAGTGCGGGGCGAGCCTGCGGTGACAGAGGCCGGCGTGACTTGCACCATCCTGAGGCGCGCTGTGCGTTCTCCTGGGGAAGTTGTCCCTGGATCCCGGGACCCTGGTAGTGGCGGGCTGCACAGGCTCCCCGGAAGTGGGGTGTGGATAGTGACCTGTGCTCCCACACAGGTTTCTTGGTGACAGCAGCAGCAGCCTTAGCGTCTCATGCCCGTCTCTGGGGTCCGCGCTTTTAGCCGTGGCTCACGCCCGTCTCTGGACCTCCTTTAAGCAGCGCTCTTAATCCTCTCTCTTGTGCACCAGGAAACAAAGAGGCAAGAAAAAGTCTCTTGCATCTTCGGCAGGTCCAGGCTTTTCCCCGGTCTCCCTCCCGGCTAGCCGTGGCGCACTAACGCCCTGCAGGCTGTGATCACACCGCCAACCCCAGTCCTCTCCCAGTGTTCCGGCCGAAGCCCGAGCCTCAGCTCCCAGCCCCACCTGCCTCGGCGGGTGACCAGACAAGCCTCTCGGGGTGGTGAGTGCTGGTCAGCACCGTTCCTCTGTGTGGGAATCTCTCTGCTTTGCCCTCCGCACCCTTGTTGCTGTGCTCTCCTCTGTGGCTCTGAAGCTTTCCCCCTCCGCCACCCACAGTCTCCGTCTGCGAAGGCGTTTCCTAGTGTGTGGAAACCTTTCCTCCTCCACAGCTCCCTCCCACTGGTGCAAGTCCCATCCCTATCCTTTTGTCTCTGTTTATTCTTTTTTCTTTTGCCTTACCCAGGTACGTGGGGGAGTTTATTGCCTTTTGGGAGGTTTGAGAACTTCTGCCAGCGTTCAGTAGGTGTTCTGTAGGAGTTATTCCACGTGTAGATGTATTTCTGGTGTATCTATGGGGAGGAAGGTGATCTCCGCGTCTTATTCTTCCACCATCTTCCCCTCATCCTCGATGTGCTTGTTCTTAAAAAGACACTAAACTGAATCACCCTTTGGAGGATGGAGAAGTCCAGCTTAAGTCCTGGACTTGACCACCGTGTCTCTCTGGGATAAAGGACCTGGGATGAATGAGAGTCTTAACCAGGTTTTAATAGTTGCAGGGGACAGAGACCCATTCAGACTACTCTGGTGATGGGAGATTTATTCTGAGAAATGTACAGAGGACAGACTCTCATGGGAATAGAAATTTAGCCAAACAAGCAAGATGTTCTGATTGAACAGCTCTATTCAGAAAAATATTTGAGCCTATACATATGTATATATATATGTAATTTAACATATAATTATACATATTCAAACTGATAAGCTACATGTATTACTTTGCTAAGACTGCTATTCAAAATGCCACAGACTGGGTGTCTTAAACCACAGAAATTTGTTTTCTCACAGTTCTGGAAGCTAGACATCCAAGATCAAGGTGTTGGCAGTGTTGGCACACGTGGTCGTCCCTCAGTGTGTATTCAAATTTCCTTGTTTTATATGGATATCAGTCACATTGGTTTAGGGCCCATCCTGATGACCTCATTTTACCTTGATTACCTCTGAAAAGACTCTATATTCAAATACAGTCACAGTCTGAGGTACTGGGAGGTTAAGACTTCAACATACGGTTTTGGGGGGGACACAGTTCAACACATAATAGTCCTCTTGGTATCTTCAAAAAGTTTTGGTTCACTCCTTGTCAGATCTCCTTGAATTGTGATTGATTTTTCCTCTATAATGTGGCTCAGGAAGATTTTGTACTGAGAGTAAGAGATGTGACCACACTGTTGTTTTCCTACTGTTTGCTTGCACTTGTAATACTATTTCAAGTGTATTTCCTCTGCCGGAAGCTTTTAAAGTCCATCTTGCAAGAGTTCTTTGGCAATCATGAGATAATACCATCTCTAAATCACTTACTTGGCATCCTAGTCAGTTCCAGCTGCTATAACAGAATATCGTCGAGTGGGGGTTTAAACACCAGACATTTATTTCTCACAGTTGTGGAGGCTGGAAGTTTATGATCAGAGTGCTGACATGGGTGGGTTCTGATGAGAACCCTCTTTCAGATAGGCGCCTTCTTGCTTTATCCTCACATAGGAGAGAGAGAGAAAGGGGGAGAGAGAGAGAGAGAGAGAGAGAGAGAGAGAGAGAGAGAGAGAGAGAACCCTAGTCTCTTCCTCTTCTCATGGGGCACTAATCCCATCTTGAGGGACCCACTCTCATTACCTCATCAATACCTAATTACCTTCCAAAATCCTCACCTCCAAACACTATTGTATAGGGGACTGAGGTTTCAACATATGAATTTTGGAGGGACACACATGTTTAGCCCATAGCAGGTGGGCACTCCATGACCACAGACAATTGCTCCATCTCATGGAGCCAGTGAGTGGCCTTGTTTTGTGGACCTACACTGAACAGATTTCCCCATAGGGAAGGGGAGCCGGGGCACCTCCCCAAGGGAAGGGTGAGTCTATGCATGCGTCTTTCCTCCCCCTGGGATCTGGACTACACACCCCCAGCTCCTACCTAAAGGAAGCAAGGGCAATTTATACTGACCTGGGGACTCTGATGAGAAATGGTTATGGTGAGTGTGGGGAACTGAGGGAGAGGTTGACATGAGAGGTCACACTGTGGGCAGAATCTCAGTCTCCATGAGCATCACGGGATAAAGCATGGAAGAGGAGAGAGATGGACCCCAACAGAGAGACGGGCAGACAAACAGAGACAGTCAGGGACATGGAAGACATAGAGACAAGGCAAGGATACAGAGCAGAACAGACAAAGGAGAGAAATAAGGAGAGGATGAGACAGAAAGATGGAGAGACAAGAAAGACAATGAGAGACAGAGATTAACATAGGGAGGAAGTACCAGGGGGGAGAGAGAGAGAGACAGAGAGAGAGAGAGAGATCAAAAAGAGGCAGAGTGACAGGAGATGCTGGGCAAAAGATAGGAATAGAGACAGAGAGATACAGACACAGAGAGAGATACAGCAACTGAGAGTACTGGATGGAAGAATTAAAGACAGAGGTGCAGAGACACAGAGGTGATACAGAGACTCCAAGAGACCCAGGCAGAGATGGTGGCCAGCAAGAGAGGCAGAAGGTGGAAGGGCGGTGAGCAGGGAATGTTCCCGGCAGGCACATCAGAGGACTGTGTTTATCATGTCCAAGTGGTGGTGCTTACTCAGACATGCATGGCCTGTCCTGAAACTCATTTCTTTCATAGTTATATTCCCAAAGTGTCAGTAAGACTAACAGAAGTTTTAAAAAGTCATTTGTATAACAATTTATAATTTATGAGTCTCTTCTATAGTTATTTTCACCATCATTTCACTCAGTCGAGTAGCTAACATTATGGTCCTTCAGTTAGATTTTAATGTCCATTTTACTTATGTGGAATCTGAGGCTCAGAGGGGCTAAGTGCCTTGTCCTGGTGGCACATCTGGCAAACCGCCAAGCAACGATTAAGACCCACACCCTCTAGACTCCTAGTTCAGGCCCTGGTTGCTATTCCACGCCCTTCAGTCTGTGATCTAGTCTTCATGTGCACTGTGCTGGGTGTAGAGGGGAATGTGAAAACAGTGTAATGCATCAGCAGTCATTAAGCAACAACTGTGTGCAAAGACATTTGGGTGGTAGTGACACCATGACAGCAAAGATTTGATTTCCACTATACTCCAGTTGGGAAGACTGAACTAACAGAAACACACGAGAGTCACTCAGCTGTCCCTTGGGACTTCAGGTAGACTTAATTTGAATCCCCGGTGTTTTGATGGTGAGAATCCAGAGTCATCCTTGCCGTTTCCACAAATTCTTGCTCTCCTTCCTCATGGCCTCCTCTCTTTCCGCTACTGCAACTCTGTGTACCATCTTGGATTGGCTCTGGGCCACTTGGGAAAAAAACTGTGTCCCTTTGGCCATTTTATTTATCAAAAAAAATCTACACCTATGTGTAAATGTTGTGAGTTTAGTAACATTAATAAAGGTTTAGGAGTAAAGGACAAGAGTTCTATTTCCCAGCACCCAGTTTCTCCCCACCTGGAAGGCTTCCCACCGTCGGTTTTGCTGTCTTCCAAATCCTCCACCCCGGACATGTCTCCACCCCACTGCGCAGGCTCCCACACACAAAATTCAAGGTCCCTTCCTTTGAGGCCCAGCCTCAACTGCCGCCTAGCCTTCCCCAGATCTCCTGAAATTGAGAGGCACGCATTTTTCTACATTCTGTTACACCCGAAACAATCAGAGATACATCAATGATCAGTTGTGAGGTCACTGTGAAGCAGAAGGGAAAGATGAGGGTGTGTGGGAGCTATTAGGGCAGGAGTGCTGGAAGCAAGGGGTCTAGAGATGGGTTTCTAGAAAGTTCAAAAGCTCTGGGAAGGTAGGTGGAATTTCCTCCTCAGGACATGCAGGTTGCTGGGATAGCAACCAAACCATCCACTTCTCTCTCTGCATCTGCTAGATCCTGACTGGTGGGTAAGGGCCATAATTCTTCATTGGCCCTGACCAAAAGACCTAAGCAGTTGGCTAGGGCTGGTGGGACGTGGCAACAAAGCTTTCATTTGTCTTTCTGGAGAGTCTGGGTTCTCTCTTGAACTGTTCGCTTTGTTAGAAGAAAGATCTTGCTCTAAATTTACTTTCAGGACCAGAAATCAGACTCAGACAGAGGGGCAAAGGCATTTGTGTTGCATCTGTTTCCAGCTGCCTTTGAGCATAGCTCATCTTTTTACACAACCGATAGTTTAATGTTTATCAAATGCAACATTGCATGCAGCCCTGAATGGAAACCACAACGGCATGCTTCCCTGTCTCCTGGGCCTCCTTTCTTGGAGGGTATGATCTCACCCAGGGACTGCTGAAGTCCTTGGGCATGTCTGTCTTCTGTGTGCAGCCCGAGTGAGTGTTTCATTCACATGTGTGAAAAATGTTCCAGAAATATGTCCAGAGGCTTTCCACCGGCTTCTGCTAACACAGGTGTTATGTCTTATGGCCTGGGCCAAATTTCACAAGTCTACATTCTTATTTTTCAGTCATTCACTTTGATATATGCCTACATATTCACCCACAATAAGTGAATTTAAAAAAAAATACCCCAGACAAGAGAGGGAGAAGGAGAGGAGGACGTGCAGGAAAGGACCCTGGCATAGAGTCTGAAGTCCCATGGACCAGGCTCCCTGCCACGCCCCATCCCCTCCCCACCTGGCCCCATCCACATAGCAGTGGGCAGCTCTGTTTCAAAGAATCTTCAACCTCCGTTTCCACATCTGTAAAATGTGAATAATAATCATCCCTCTTACTGACCTTACAGGCTTGTCAGGAGGATCAGACCTGCTGATGGACCTGCAAGTGCTTTGAAAACTGTAATATATGAGACAGACAATTGCTGTTTACTGAGCATTCGACTTAATGCCAGGAATGGGGGAAGAATTTACAGAGATTATTTAGTTGAATCTCCACAACCACTATATGAGGCAGATACCATTAGTCCTATTTTATAGGCAAGGAAATGGAGACTTCATAGGATTTAGTAAATTACCCAAGATCACACATCTTGTTAAAAAAATTTAAGCCTTCTAAACCGTTTGCACAAGCAGTTTTTAATCTTTCTTCCTCCTCTTCTTGTGGTTTTTCTTCTCCTTCTCCTCCTGCCCTGCCCCTCTTCTTGTAAACTATATAAGAAATTGTGACAGTCATTAGGGCTGTTCACCAAATCCTTCTCCACACGGTAAATTTGTGCTTCCCTGCCCTTTTTGAAATCAGTGATGGCCATGTGACTGGCTTTGACTAATGAACAGAAGTAACACATGTCCCTTCTGGGCAAAAACTAAAAAATCTGTGCATGATTATCCACACTTGCCTCCTCACTTCTGGAAACATGTATCCAGTTGAAGTGTTCATCATTCTGGACTGCTGAGTGACTAGGATATCAGAGCCCTCCCCAAGCCTGTCCTGCCATACGTACCCGCACTGGAGATGTACAAGGGTAAAATATTTGTGTTTGTGTGTTTAAAACCTCTGTGATTTGGAGGTTGTTTGTTACGCAGCATAACTGAGCCCATCCTGACTGATAAGGGAAGCAAACCTGATGGCAACAGCATTAACAGGGAAAAGATCCGATTGTAATAGGAATAGTACTGACTGGAGCAGGAGTCTCCAAATTTGGATTCCGCTGTCAACGTACATGGTAAACTTGGGTATCTCAATTTATTATATTGGAATACAAGGGTGGTAGAAGCATATATCTCAGTCATGTTCAGGAGACAGAGCTGGTGGACATCACGGTACTCCTAGCAGGAGCCAGGAAATACTGATGTGTTACAAAAAAATAACTTTTTATTGTGCTCTGTTAAGTCTCATACCATCTACAATGAGATAAATACAAGAAGCAAGTGTACTAAATAGATAAGAAAACATTTTTTTTAGAAAAACTTAAATGATTTTCTATATATTTATTTAATTTTCCTTCACCAAGTCATATTACCTACACAATAGGAAGATTTTATGATTTCTGGATTTTTTTTTTTTTTACTGAAAACAAAAAACAAAAAACAAAAAACAAAAAACCTTGTGCAGCCCCAAGACACCAGCACTCTGTGGGTGCATGGTTCAAGAATAGCTAGACTAAATTAATGGTTTCCTATTTATCTTCTGTTATAATGCCCTCAAATTCTGAGTCTGTGAACCTGAGACCTTTCCTAATGTCCTTTTGGAGCTTCCTGTTCACCAGAAATGCCACTTGCGGCTGATAAGGTGACAGATGGATAAGATAACTAACTCTGGAGGCTTGAAAAACATTATAAATAAACAGGTTAAGAAAAAGAGAAGGCACCTCAGTACGCTTTCAGGCAGATTGAATGAGGAGGTCTCTACAGAGTGAGCTGGAGAGTGGGCACCGCTGGGTCTAGGTCTCCTCGATGTTTCTCAGATTGACCCACTCTGTCCATTACCATGGCTGCTGTCAACTCTTGTCTATATTGTCTCAATAATCTTCCAAAGAGCTTCCCTGATGCCCAGGCATGGTACCAGGGGGAGGAGAGAGGGGCACTTAGGACTTAACATTTAAGGAGGCGCTCACTCTTAGGAATTGACTCCAAGCTTCATGGCCATGAGAGTGAGTGCCTCCTTAAATGTTTTGCACTAGGTGCCTCCCTAGCCTCCTCCTCACCCTGGCCCCACTGCTGCCAGACTTGCCTCCTCCCATCACTGTCCACACCATAGCCAGAACAGTGATTCCAAACTATGAATCTGATTGTTACTTTTTTGCTTAAAATTTTTAAATCGTTGTTCACTACCTTCTGGATGAAGATACACTTTCTTGTTCATCCGTCATGTGGTTGAATTTTTGATTGATTGATTGTTGATTGCTTCAACATGCAAAGAGCCAGGCACTGTGCTAGGTGTTGTGATTAGAATGATAAGCAAGATAGCCAGTGTTCCTCTCCTCCTGCTGCTGACATTTGGATGAGAAAGAGAGATAAGACACTGTGAACCAGTAGAAATAGAAAGAAATGATAAACTCTGAGCGCTTAAAAGAAACAAACAAGGGCTGAGATGTCAAATCGGCAAGGGCAAGGCCTGCATTAGATGTTCACTCCATGGACTGGATAATGAAGGCCTCCTTGAAGAGGTTACAATTAGAGAGACAGGAATGTTGAGCTGCGAGGGTGGCAAATGAATTCCAGGTGGAGGGAAGTGCGCGTGTGAAGACCCTGGGGCAAGAGTGGGCTTGGAATGTTCAAATAGAATGGAAACCAGTACATTGTGTGTACTGGGAAAGGTGGGAGATGGTAGCATGGGCCAGACTGCACAGTGAGAGGACCTCAAATTTTGCTCAAAGTGTAACGAAAAGACATTGACGTTACGCAGAGGACTGATACGGCTAATATTTTACATTGTTATTTTGTCTGCTATGTACAGATTGGACAGAGAAGACCAGTGTGGAAGCCATTGCAGCATTAGAGGCAAGAGATTCTGGTCATCTGGACCTGGGGGTAGACACTGGAGACTGAAGAGAACAAATACAATTAGTATTTTGGTGAACGATGGATGGAAGCTGTTGATTATTTGGATGTGAGGGTGTCTGTGTGTATGAGTGGGGAGTGATTGGTGAGGGAATGGGAAGGATCAGGGATTTCTTTGCATAGGTGAGAAGATGTGGATGCTGCAGATTGAGGGAAGGAGAATCGAGGCAAGGGAGGGAAGGAGAATCGAGGCAAGGGAGGGGAGGAACAGGTGCATGTTTGGGGCAATAAATCTGTAAAGACACTTGTAGGTATTGAATGTCTAAGTACCTGTTAGACATCTGAGTGAAGATGTCAGACAGGCAGCTGGAGTGTGGGAAAAGGCAAGGGCTGGAAGTACGAACTTGGGGGTCAACAGCTCATAGACAGAGGGCATTTAGAGTCATAGGAACAATTTCCACTTCTGGTCAAGATGGAGTAACAGGAACCAGGTTTACCCTCACATTCGATAAAACAAAAAATACTGGATGGAATATCAGAAATGAGTTTTCATACATGAAACATTTGGCAGTGCAGGGAAGCGGTCTAAGAGTGGGCAAACATATGAAGTGGGCTAAGATTTCCCAGGTTACTGCCTGGAGAGTTTCCAGGATGCAGCACAGGGATGGGGGAGCCAGGCAGAGTCTGGCGGTCTTCCTGAGTCAAGATGACAGAGCTGGGAGAACTGGGAGGTCAAGGTGGGCAGAGTTTGTGTTGCAGAAGGGAGAGCTGCACAGAGGGTTCTGCTGATGTGCAGTAGACCCAGCAGGCCTCGTGACAGTCTGATATCTGCTACAGCCCTGGACAATCATCACAACTTTCTCAGCTTCCTTTCATGGGTGGAAGATTCTCGCTCGGCTCCAGCTTTCGCGCAGTGAGCCCAACACTGGCCCCCATCACGTGACACGGGCCTCTTGCCATCTCAGTTGTGAACCTCTGGCTGCCCCTACTGGCTTTTGGCCCAGAGCCTGCGTGTCATGCTTCCCTTCCCACTTATTGCTGTGTTTCTCTTCCCTGTGTGGCCTGCAGGGTTATAGACCTTGTTTTGAAATAGGATTATGCTTTAAAAAAATCTTTTATATTATATCTCATTGCTATTTTTATTTGTTGTTTTTTACTTTGACTGGAAAGTGATGGAACAATCCCCATCTTTTTCTTCCTGGATATCAGCACATGATCTGCTTTCTTGACATGTGATTTTCCTGTGGCTTTCGTGACACCCCTTCTCCTACCTCCCAGGCTCATCCCATTCTCTTTGTGCAGTGCTCCAGGGATTCACCCTTGGCAATAGTCTCTCATTCAGTTCCGTTGTCACAGGTGCCTTGTCATTGCCACAGACGCCAGCCCAGGCGCCCCCAACTTGCATGCCCATTTGGTGCTCCCAACTCAAGACATTCAAGATCAAACCCTATAACTTTCACCCAAACCTGCTCCTCCACCTATATTACCTAGTGTGCTAAACGACACTCCATAAAACCAGATATTTAAACCAGAAACCTGAGTGCTATCACAGATTCCTCTGGGTTTTTGTTTTTTTTTTAACTGGCACATCTAATAAATCACTGTTTCATAAGTCTTACACCTGTAACCTACATATATCTTGATCTGTTGGCTCTTGCCTTGAAGTTAACCTTGGATTGGATTCATAGGGAAAAAAAGTCAGCAGTTTGGCAACCAAAAATGAAAGTTTAAAATAATTCTAACCTTTACTGAATTCTGTACAAAACTAAAACTAAAGAGAGGTCCCATTCATATTACACAGCGAACGCTGAAATCTGCTTTCTGCATTTTTGTCTCTTTCTTTCTCTCTGAGTTATAGCTCGCCCTATCATCTATCTATCTATTTATCTATCATCTATCTATCTATCTATCTATCTATCTATCTATCTATTATCTATCTATCATCTATCATCTATCCCTGAGCAACTCCTTTCTTGTTTTTTTTCTAAAAAGCTCTAAAACTCTTCAAACCCTGCTATTTCCAAACCCAAGAATCTTTCTTTCCTCCCTTCTCTTTTTTTTGTTTCATGATCTACTCTGGACATTTTCCGATATAAATAAATCCCATAATTGTCAGTACCTCTCAGATTTTTCTCCTAATTCATACCTCTTTCAGCACCACAAAAGACTAAGAGTTGGGTAGATTCACAGACATATCCTTGGAAAGAAGAGAGGGTATTGAAGAGAGAGAATAAATTTATTTCAAATTTAATACTTTTCTTCTCTTATTGCCAAAACCAATTAAATTTCTTTCACATCCATTCCCTTCTCTCCATTTCTGCTGTAACGAGTATATCCCAGTGTCAAAAACTGTGAGGGACCTGACATTTTTCCCTAACTGTAAGTGAACAATTAAACCCACCATGGTTTCACTGATGCTGATAGAAGACATAAGTCTCATTGATCAGAGACAAAGGACAATGTATTGCTCATAGGAATAGCAGTAGCCAGAGTATGAGAAATATTGTGCCCTTTCCCTGAACACCAGTCCCCCCAGGATAACCTAGTGAGTGCCAAAAGACTCCTGCACACACAGTGATACATGGCAGGAGAGGAACACTGAGCTGGGGGAACCCACATCCTTTATAATGGGCAGTAAGCACACCTTCTCTTTGCTCTGGGAGGAGTGGGGAGACACTATCTGCTCTTCCTCTGGTTGTAAGCAAACCTTCCCGTTGTTCTGGAGGGAGACGTTATCACTTCCAAGGCTGTTGGACATGCAAAAGTCCTTGAAAAGCTGGTCCAGAAAGAGAGCAGCCAGTGCCTCACTCCTAAGACATGCAGAAACATTAGAGATTCATGGAAAATTGTCTCCTCTCACCTGCTCTGGACAATCGTCATTTGTTGTTGGAATATGACAATATCTGCCCAACTGACCAAGCTGTACCTGGCCTTGCTCTCTTCCGACCCATTCTTCCTCTGCTGCAAGAGTAATCTTTCAAAATGCAATTAGGGTCATGTAACTACCATTGCTTGCAATTCTTCAATGTCTACTTAGTTCCTACAGGATAATTTCCTTAGTGTGCCACATAAAATAGTTTTTGATTTGGCTTTTGCCTGGCTTTTCAGCCATTTCTTCCATTCTATGCTGAAAATTTGACATTTAAAAAAATAAATAAAAGCTTGCATTTAATAATAACTTTTGGACCTACCTCTACATGGAAAGCAATTTACAGGTTAATGGGCTTGAGATGACCTTTATAACTTACTTTATAAACTTGTTAACTCTTCTTGATGAAGTGCATCTCAAATTCTGTTTGTACTGCTGCTTCTGTGTGAATGTGTGTGTGTGTGTGTGTGTTAATGACAGACAAAGGAAATTTAAAAAAGAGAGAATTCTTCTGTAAGCCCAAAAAATGGAAGTACATGTTCTATTTATTTATTTTTTTTTTTCTGCAAGGATCTAGGCCTTGCAAAGATCAACTGCACTTGAACTTGTCTCCTGTCTCATTCTCACAATGACTTCTGGCTCTGATTTGCAAGTGGGGTTTAAAATCTCCTTGCTCAAGTTCACACAACCGTCCCTTCAGGGGTTTTGCATTTTCTTGCAGTCTAAGCTCTTTTAGACAAATGTCAGTTTTTTGTCATTAGCCTTGTGAGAATTTCTAGAAATAAATAAACAGTTTGGAGAAGGAAACCCACTCTGGGAGTGGAGAATGTGAGTCAGTGCCATGTTGGGAGGAGGGGTGGAGACAATGAACTTTTGGCTTATGTCTTGGGGCTCTTTTTTTTACTGAGACTTAAAGCTGGGAGTGGCCTTGGAGTTCTGTTTTCTGACATCTACCCCTGGAATGGAAGTCCATGCCAGGAAAGAGATGATAAAGCAAAGTTTACGCAGAGCACTTATGATATATTGAAATATATCGATGATTTTTATAATGACTCGAAGTTTATTGAATTTTTGAGGGATAGTGGCATTTCATAACTGTTGCCTTAAGAGAAACCCAGGCTTCCTCCAATCTGGATGTCACCTAATCTGCCTTCTTATTTCCCTTACAACCCATTGGAGATTTATTATTCTTGCTACTTGCTGACTGAGTGACCTTGGATGAGTCACTGTTTGTGCCTTAGCTTTCTATCCATAAAATGTGAATCATAAAACAATGGGATTATTGTGAATATTCAAATAAAACACACAATGTTATATGGAAGGGTATTTTAAGCAATCAAATGCTACAAAAACCTAGGAATCTGTATTATTTGGCTCCTAAAGGCCTACTATTCCCTCTGATGCTGCTTTGCTTTGACCTCAGCCTCCAGCAGATTTATATACACACAGCAAAAGTCATGAACACTTATAGGAAAGTTTTATTTTTCATTAACTGAGGTTGCAAATGGAAATATTTAAAAATACAATTAAAATAAAAGTGTTGCTATTTTTCAAAACTAAACAAGGCAAGCAATTAAAAAGAAAAAAAAAAAGAAAACTATGGGTAGTATTAATTCCAGTCCTTGTCCTGGAATGATGTGAACTTGGACCTGTCATCGCCCAGACTTGCCTCTTCACCTGGCCTTTGCTGGTCTGTGACATCCTCAAGGAGAACATAGATTTGTCATTCCCCAAGTTCAGCACACTGTGTGAGTAGGTAAGTGGGCAGTAGACGTTTGTTTAAAAAAAATCAGTGGTCCTTGTTTTCTTCATCTTTAAAGAATGAGATTGAGGTTATATCAGGATTTTTCTAAGTCAGGCTGGTGACTTATTGGTGGGTTTTGGAAGAAATTTTGTGGGCCACAACTAGCATTTTAAAATGCAACAGAAGGGAAGAGAGTAAACACTTAGATGGCACACAGTAAGGTAGATATTGCTTTGTGAAACCTTTGTTTCAGTTGTGGGCATGTATGAGGAATTGTGTGTGTATGTGCTGGGTCTAGATGTCAAATATGTATATTTCTTATTGTTTATTGTTGCTGAAAATGTGTGAAAAACACTGGACAAGTTAGTCCTCTCATCTCTAATGTCACGTGACTGCTACTACCACCACCATCACCCCTTACATTTGATTAATACTTTACATTTTACAAAGAATGTTTGTACCCACTCACCTTCATTCGGTCCTCATCAGAACCTGGGGTGGGGGAGGGAAATGCTATTATATTACCCTTTACATTTTTCTTGTAGAGAAGAGGCTTGTATCCTCAACTCTTCCTTCTAGAAGGGACTGTCTTCTTCTGGAGAAACTTTTAATGAAGCCTGGGAAAGATGTCTGGACCAGAGATGCTTTCAGGAAGAAAGGAGAAGAAGATCTCCATCTCCTTTTGGGGGAAGGTGTTGAAGAGGGGGTTTGAGTGTGGGGAGAGGCCAGTGGGGTTGCATGGGGGAAGGGAAACCGTGTGAGAGAGAACCCTTGATGGAACATTGGAGAACATGGACTCCTTAGTAGACTGCTGCTGTGCGTTGCATGAGCCGACCTTTTCCCCATGACCCCACCCATCTTCAGATACCATCACTAAAATGTCATGAACTTGCAGTGACTGGATTTCTTGTAAAATCTGGCACAGAGCAGATTTCTACATGGAGTTGTAGCCAAAGCTGAAGAAGAAACAGCCTATGTGGATGAAGAGACAGCAAACATCCAGGTTATAGACAAAGAGACTGAGGGTCAGAGAGGCCAAGTGATTGACTGGAGGCTCTCAGTCAGCTTGGAGCTAGATGAGATGAAGGACAAGACAACCCTATCCTGCTCCTTTGAAAAAAAAAATTAAATTGATATGGCTCTATGTGTTCTGGCCATAACCCAGTGTTATCTTGAGGCTCAAATGCAGTATTGGCTGTGGAGGGTTGGTCCACACATGAGTGAGTGGAAAACTGTCACCAAGGAAGCCACAGGCTCCCTCAGATAAAGAGCATGCTTTTGTTTTTTGGTTTGGTTTTTGGAATACAGGCAATAACACAGAGTTGTTGACATACCCAGAATGGGGCAGAATTTCTTGCTAGTACTGATAATCAGGTGACCTGTATTAGCTTCCCACCGCTACACCACAGAGATAAGCAGACAGAAGTCACTCTCAGTTACAGACGTCTGCAGCAGGCACCTTTGCAAGGTGTCTATAGGAAGGTAACAGGTGTCCCCAGGTTTCAACATGGCTATCAGGAAATCAACAGTGAGGACCATGAAAACTCAGCTCCAAAAAACAAAGCAACTGCAGACAAAGAGACTGAGAATTCTTACCAATTAGAAAATTCAGTCCCAGAGTGAAGAAATGTCTGTTCCAATGTGGGTTGCGTTAAACTCAGATTCTCGTGGGACAATGGGAGGACTGGAGACTGATGTGGTATCAGAACGGCACATAAAGTACAGCCACTGAACAGGATCCAATCAGAGAGCAGGGCTACTGTCAACTCTCTGTCCTGAGGTGATTCTCACGTTGGGGAAGTGGGGGAAAACATCAAGAAGATTTTGTTAAATAACTTCTGCTTCTCTGGAAGATTTCAATGAACTTTCCCTCGTGACATCCCCTCACTACCCCCTTTTCCCCTTATCTCAACCAGCTGAGAATTACTACAGGCAAAAGAGAGATTACTGATGGGCATGCATTTTGTTTCTCTGAGAAAGTTCGAGAACTCACAGACAAGGTTTGTAGTGTGTGCATCGGTGTACATCACGTACGCAAGGATCTGCATATAGTTCTTTTCCTTGTGGTTTGGATTCAGTTATTCTCAATGTATTCTTGAACTATATTGGGTATAAATATCTTAACCAAATATTGGAATTCAATTTCTTGCCTGCAGAGTGAACAAACCAGGTGAGCAGCTTCTGCTCCCTGCCTGAATCCCACCTGAGCCAGGCTAACTCTTGCTGAGGTGCTCTACGTATTACAAAGGCACCTTTGTAAACCACAAAATGCTCTTCAAATGTAAGTGGAAATGATTTCTGCCCTGCCCCAACAAGCTTCTACACTCAATAAGTCACTGCATTCACAGTGGTCTCTTTATGAAATTCCCCACTCCCCCATTTATGAGTAAGTAACTTGATACAGCTTTTTGGTGCCTTCTCTGTCTGTTGGTAAATAGCTCAGGGGGAATTGACAAAACCTCCTCTCTCCCCAGGAATATTCACCAACCTATGAGGACTGGGTGGAGTTTTCCCATCTTTTACTTCTGAACCTCATACCAATCCTGGGGGAAAAGTAGGATAAGGCCCATTTTATGGGTGAAGAAACTGATGCTCAACATACCCACCTGTCTGGGGGCTTTAAGCTGAGGTCACCTGACTCCCCGAATGCCCTCTAACCATTAGACTCCCAGCAAGGTCAGGGAGGAGGTCTGTCTTGCTCACTGCTGTAATTCCAGAGCTTACTATGTAGAGCAATGCTCAGGAATGTCCACTGTATGAACGAATGAGTGAATGAATGAAAGATTGCTTGGAGATCAGCTGCAATGTTCAAGTCACCTGGGGCGTAGCCTAGAATCTGGAGTGGAGTGATGCTCCGTGGATGTTTGTGGTGAGGATGAGTGAGTGAATGATGAGCACGTTCCTCTGGGAGGGTCAGATGTGTGGGCTAGAGGTTAGGTGCTCACTTACCTGGGCTCACCTCTAGGTTCTGGGACAAGAACGTCTCTCCGGGTCCGTGTAGATACTTCTTGACAGTTCTAGCGGAAGCCCTGCCTCTGGGGCCTGGCCCCTTCCTGCTCTCTGCACATGCAGCGGGCCTGCAGGAACACATACCGGTTGGCAGTGTCCTTCCTCTACAGAAAGCAGACCTGTAATATGAATTGAATGTCCCAGGAGGACATCATCCCCATGCCCCTGTCCTTGGGGCCATATATGGGCATCTCCTACCCACAGACCAACAATAGAAAGTCCGCTCTGCTGTCCTCTCTGGGAGGCAGTATCTCAGCGCTCTAGCCCCTTCGCCCTGGGTCTTATTTATTGTTGGTCTGCTTCAGAGCGTCCACAAATACCAGGGAGGCTTCGCCACTCTGCTCTGGGCCTTCGGAGGACTGTTGATACTTGAACCCCTGTCCCAGTGAACCAGATGCTCTGTGCATTTGACACATCGTCCTGCTCACATGTGCACTGTTGGAATGTTCTCCTTGCCATGGTTTTGCAACTTCCAGGCTCAGGTTGGAGGAGTAAAAAGGAGATACACTCTTCTTTTGTCCTGTCTGCTTTTCCCATCTCTGCCACGAGCACATTTGGTTCAGACAAGAACAGCCACTATGTTCAGATCCACCCTCACTGCCCGGGACTTGGCCTTGACTCTCCCACTTTCTGGCCAGTTCATGACTCAGTTTCCTTGATGGTAAAAGGAGGACCCCAAGGCCTATCTTGCCACCTGGGCTAGATGTCACTTTTGGCTTGAATGAGTCTTGCTTCCAGGACATGTTCTAAATGTGGCTTGTTTGTTGGAATAAGCTTTTTTTTTTGTCATTTCTCATTTTCTCCTTAAAGCATGTCAATGAAAAGAAAACCAATAAAAAACAGTGTGCACAATAATCACCCACTGCCTAAATCCAAACCCCAATTAGGACCTTTGCTTAGTCTTTGTGTCTTTTTGAGGGCGGGTGGGCGGGAAGCAGTTACCATCGCTCCACTTACCTTGTGCTGGACGTCTTAGTCCCTTTGTGCACGAGCTCTTATTTCACCCTCAGAACATTGCCGTGGGCAGCACAATGATCCTGTAATGCAGCTATGAAAACTGAGGCTCCACCAAGTCAATCAGCTGCCAAGTTCAAGCTTTTATGACACATGGGACTGGAGATGCACCCACATCTCTCTAACTTCAAAGGTGCAGCTTTTATCTCTCCCTCATCCTTCTTTTTAGAAAGAAATGGTCAATAGAAGATGCTCAGGTGGCACATCATTGCAAATGTCATAGTCTTTGTGCCCAAGAGATCTTGGATACAAAACTCCCATATAAGGCTGTGAAACAGGATTAAGTTATAGGATTTATCAGGTTGCCCCAAGGTGAAGGTTTCAATATGTTTTAAAAGGAGAAGATGCTAAGAGTGTGTGCCTATGTGTGAACTCATGAGTTAGAGGGGTTAATGGTTCCTGAACATCTATTATGTGTCTGTTTTAAGTATCTCAAATAATCTTCCCAGTTAGATATTCCTCGTTTATGGTGCTGTGGTTTATTCCTACTTTTATCAGGAAAATTTTCAAATAGATAGAAAACTAGAAAAAATATGATACATTTTGAGATTTCCCTCATCTAGATTAGCAGTCGTCAATTTTATACTTTTCCTTTCTTTTTTTTCTGCTTAATTATTTTAAGGTATAGACATCATGTCATTTCACCCCTAAGTGTTCCAGTATGCACCTCTATGACATAGGAATTTTCCAGTATTATTATAATACCATTGTGACCCATAAGAGAAAGTTTCCTATATTAAGATAGGAACCATATCCAGAATTTATCAGCTCCAGACAAGCTCCAGACAAGCAGACTATCCTTGGGGCCCTGGAGGATGACCCACTTTTTTCTCACCATACTAAGTGCTGAGTTAAAGATCTTAAATGTTGGAGGGTAAATTCCCATTTAACTACCAAGGTAAGAAGGGCTAGAGATGATGTTTGGAGAGACTAAGAAGTGACTGCAGCCTCCAGGTAGCACCTGTATTTGGGGCTTTACATTTTTCATCTCCTTTCATATACTCCATTCAAAGTGCTGAGAATATGTAGGTCCCCTGGACCCAGTGGAATCCAGGGCCAGTGGCTGGATATGGTCTACTTCAAACTTGAAATTCTTCTTAAGAACCCCATTTATCTTTTTAAAAATATGAATTCTGCTTTATCATCTCTCCTAGTGCGTCTTACTATGTCGTCACGAATGCATTTGTTCAATCATGCAACAACTCTCTTTTGAGAATAAGCTATGCCCAAGCACTGGATACAGGTTAATGAACAAGTCAGACCTAAGAGGTGGGCTATTTTTATCCTCATGTTCCCCACTCCACTTTCCTAGTGAAGTTAGCTCTCCATAGGAGGTGCCATGTTGATCTCAGGGCTTTTTGTGTCTCCTTTTCTCTTTGGCACACTTGCACCTGAGTTTGAGGAGAGGAAATGGTAAGGTTGCAGGTCCCAGGAAGCAGGAGATGTCCAAGGGTGTTGACTGATGTGGTCATCTGGTGAGGCACAGTGTTTGTGAGTTAGCTGCAGTCTGGTTTGCAGAGAATTTGATTCACTAGACTTTCATTGCACATCTACTATGTTCTGGACTTTATTGGGCTTACAAAGATGAGTAAAACAAGTTCTTGGGCTATGGAGCAGGTGGGTGTGTATCAAAGTAGTTATATCATAATATTATGGAGACCTTTAGTGTTCACAACCTCTAGTTCTCCATTCTGTAAGAATCTGTTATTATTCTTTCATTCATTTAACATATATTTATTGAGAACCTCCAGTTTAGGTGCTGCAGATGATGAATAAGACAGACTGAGTCCTTATCATCATAAAGTTTACCTTCTAACATGGGGTCATAATCCTTTCCACAAAACTTATGTTTGCCCAGTGGCTTACAGTTTCAAAATACTTTTGTGTACATATCTAATTTTGATATAACATTCCATGGAATAGGAAAAATAAGTCTTCTTATTCCAATTTTATAGGACAGGAAATTGAAGTTCAGAGAAATTAAGAGGTTCATGAATAAAACAGACCTGGAATTTTAAGGCAGTGCTGTTTTCTCCCCATCACATGAACTCAAGTTACTGAGGTACCAGGGCTGTGTATAGTATGGTGCTCAGCCTTAGGGATAGAAAGATGAAGGCTCCTGCATATAGAGATCTTGCCCTAACTCCTGTCCTGAGCTCCAGTCTCTTAATAATGCCATTTCTTCCTCTCTCCGTCCCTTCATCCATTCTTTCCCCATCTTCCTCTTCTCAATGAACAGCACCACAATTCACCCACTTGACCAAACCGACATCCTAGGGTTAGTCTTGGTTTCTCTTTCTACCGCAGTCAGCTCCCCAGACTATGTCAATTTAACTTCCAAAATGTATTCTGAATGTGTTCAGTTCTCTCCAAATCCACCATAAACTTCCTAGTCTAATCATCCCTTTCTCTTCTCTGGGTCTCCATAATACCTTCAAAGAGATGTCCTGCTCCCATCCTTGACCTACAAAGGGCAGAGTGAGTGAACTTTGAAAAAACTTACTTGTTTAGTATCCTCTAATGAGCTCAGTCCCTCTTAGAAGAAAATCCTGACTCTTTCCCTTGGTCTATGAAGCACTGTGTGACCTAGTTTCTTCCTTCGTCACACTTATCTCTAAGCAACCCATCCTCACCCCAAGACTCCCGTCACACTCTTGTGCCAGCCATCCTGGTGCTCTCTATTGCATGAGAACCCCATGCTGATTTCCATTTTAGAGCCTTTGCTCTTTCTTTTAATTCTCACATGGCAGGCCCTTCTAATCAGTTGATTCTCAGATTAAATGTCACTTCCTCAGAAAGGCCTTCTTTGACCAGCCTAATGTAACCTCCCACATTCTGTCACAACCCTGTACTTTCATGTTCTATATTGTACCAATCTCTCACTAATATTGTTTATTTTTCTAAAAACAATTTATTGAAGTATAGTTGATTTACAATGTTGTGCGAATTTCAGGTGTACAGCCAAGTGAATCTTTTATACATATACATGTATCCACTCTTTTTTAGATTATTTTCCCCTATAGGTCATTACAGAGTACTGAGTTAGGTTCCCTGTGCTATACAGTAGGTCCTTATTAGTTATCTATTTTATCGCTAATATAGTTTCTTATTTGTTTGCCTACCTATTGTCTGTATCCTTTTTTTATTGAAGTACAGTTGATTTACAATGTTGTGTTAATTACTGCCATACAGCAAAGTGATTCAGTTATATATATATACACATACTTTAAAAAATATTCTTTCCCATTATGGTTTATCATAGGATATTGAATATAGTTCTCTGTGCTACACAGTGGGACCTTATTGTTTACCCATTCTATATATAAAAGCTTACATCTGCTAATCCCAACCTCCCACTCCATCCCTCCCGCAAACCCCTCTCCCTTGGCAAACACCAGTCTGTTCTCTATGTCCCTGTCTGTACCCTTTAATAGAAGATAAGCTCGAGTAAAACAAGAATCTTGTCCATGCTCTTTCTTTGTCCTCAGCGCCCAGAACAATAGCTGGCACATAGAAAATGCTCAATAAATATTTTTTGATTGAAGGTATGGATGAAGAATGTCGCTTGTCATATCAGTAAGCAAAGGATGTTGTGGCTATCAGACCATCAGTCACTGCAATCACCCCGATTATGCACCCAGGATGGGAAAGAACAGGACACTGGCCCCAGATAGCTGAGGTGCATATCAAAGGAATGATTTCAATGAGCTCAGACTCTTGCATCTTCCCATACATAGAAAAGAGCTAAATTCATTAACTTGAGATGTCTAGTTTTCTTTAATTAACATTAATCTTCTTATGTTCCAACTACCTGGTTTTTGTTGCAAACTCCTCTGTATACTAGTTCCTCCTTTACCTCTTTGGAGCAGTCCCTCAGAGGTATATGAGAGGCTATCTTCCAAGCTTAAGTCCTCAGAAATTCTGCCGAATAAAACATAATTCTCAGCTTTTAGGTTGTCCTTTTTTTTCAGTCGACAAAGGAATTGAAGAAGTCAGCATTATTTTTCTCTAACTATGAATAAATTTTACAAAATTATTGCTCAAAACAGTTGATTATAGGATATGACTGGATAAGGGCCCATGGGTACAAATCTCTGGGCCTGATAAAAGAGAATGGCCAAGAAATCTGGGTACTAATTCTCCAAGTAAGTGAAGCTATGAGCCCAGTGATCACTCTCTTGGCAAACCTTGTCTTTCAGAGGCTATTAGGTAATAAATATTCGATGAAGACTCACTTCAGTCTCAGTGTTCTCAAGTCTGCTGTCTTACATCCAAGTGATAACTCTGAGGTGTGATAACCACTTTATGGGACAGATGAGAAAATGATGCTCAGAGAGGTGAGTTAACTTGTTCAAGGCTATGTGTCCAAGGAGGGCCAGAGCTGCAACTCAAATCCTGGGCTATTGGACAGCTGAGTCATCATCATCCTGCTCTACTGCCCCGAAAGCCAAAGACACATCAGAGAGCAGAGCCTTCTCAAGATTAAAGAAAAAAGTGTGCAGGTGATGAGGAAAGCCATGATACATCTGAGTGGTTGATGGTCACACTCTTAGTGAGTGAAGGAACCATCTGAGATTACCCTTCATTTGACTGTAATTTTCTTTTAAAAAGAGAAATTTCATTACCTAGTTGGGAAGTGCCTTACTCAGAGAGAGCCCAGTTATAGGAGTGCCACATTCAAAATGCAAGAATGCCTGATTTGTGATTTTTTAAACAGTAAAGAGAGCTCTGAAACATATTAACTTTTTACGAGGTGTGCTGCTGACTAAAAATTTTTTTGAGCAAATAATCATACAAAAAGAGTAGACCACATACTTAAAATTAAAACCTCCAAATAAGAAAAATATTTATTAAATAAACTTACACCAAGCCACAGTGACCTTTCTAATGGGCTTTCTCCCTGAAATATTGAGCCCATTCAATTCTTGGAATAATTTTAATCAACAAATTAATGGGTCATTACTAGAGAATGGAAGTACTTGAGGTGGGGCCTGTGGTTTAGTGAGAGAATCCTGGTTAACAATGAGAAGATCTGCTGAGTTCAGTCCTGCCACTAACTGTGTGATCTTTGGAAATTCAGATAAGCTCTTTGGAATACAGTTTCCCCATCTTTAAAATAGAGATAGTGATATAGCACCTCATTGCCTCTTAAAATAATTACAAAAAAAACAATGATTAATAGATGTGAAAACACTTTGAGGTAAAGAAGTGTAATGGAGGTGTAAAATATTTATGATAATAACAGTACTAATTATTCCAGAAATGCTAACAAGTAGACTTATTTGCAAATCCCAAGAGTTGGAGGCTTTTAACTTAGAACTCTTGTTCTATCCTTATAACCCATTCTTTTAAGTCTTTCACCCTAGAATACATGCAATTTGTTATTTTTATGGCCTGTGACACAAATCTTGCCTATTCCCTTGGGCCTAGACTTGTAAGAATTCTTCATGCCCTCAGTTCCTTTTTCCTCCAGGCTATCCTGTTATCTTCATATCATTTACCAGAGCAAAAATATTTCATGACACCCCATTGACCATCAGAAACAACCTTCCTACTAGATAAACTTCTAATTTGATCTCCTCAGCTCTCCATCACTCACTCTAACTTGGCTACAGCTGGATAGACCTCTTCTTTATCCTCTGAATGCATATGACGTTGTCCTGCCTTCTAATCTTCGCATTTGCTGCTCTTCTCCCTGGGAATGCTCTCCCTTTTCCTTAATGTCCAACTCAGGCTGCAAGACTCAGCCTTGGGCTGCATTTTCACTGCAGTTCTTACCGTCTTTTTATTCTTTCATGACTTGTCATCTCTGAGTTGATGCACTTTCCTGGTTGGAGCTCGTTTATCTAGTCTATTGAGAAGCTGGGCAATCAGACTCTTCCCCAGTGTTCCCCAAATTAATTATTTTATTTATTTATTTATTTAAATTCATATATTAAAAACATTTTAAATAGATCTTTATTGGAGTATAATTGCTTCACAATACTGTGTTAGTTTCTGTTGTACAACAAAGCGAATCAACCATATACATACACATGTCCCCATATCCCCTCCCTCTTGAGCCTCCCTCCCATCCTCTCTATCCCACCGGGGTGAAGTGAGAGTAGCAACAACATATATACGCTACTGAATGTAAAATAGTTGGCTGGTGGGAAGCAGCAGCATAGCACAGGGAGATCGGCTCGGTGCTTTGCAAATGTATTATTTAATGGCAGTGTTTTTCAAGTCTTTGACATGAATCACAGTAAGAAATGTATTTTACATTGAAGCCCAACACACACACACACACACACACACACACACACACATACACACACACTCACACCTGTGCATGCATGCATACAAAACAAAAAAATTCAAGAAACAAGAATTACCTTTGTAAGTGTAATAAACTCTGGTATTTTATTTTATTCTAGTCTCTCATTTAACAAGTCTACACATTATGTTGTAACCTACACATTGATTTCACAATCTACTAATGGAGTGCAACCTGCAGTTTGAAAAACACCAGTTTATGGTATTAATTTTTATGTACAGAATCCTTTGGGGCCTGGCTCTTGATATTCCAAGCTAAACTGTTGGAAAAAGAAACAAAATTATCTCTTTCAAGTTCTGATCCTACACTCTCAAGCCTTAGCTTTTAAGACCATTGTTTACAGTATGAGTCAATACAAATTTATTTAGAAACTCCATTCATTGTTGAACACCTCCTGTAATGATTCTAACTCTGTCAGATTCTAGCTCTTAAATATCAGCCAAATTTTCTCCTCCTAACTACTGTCATTCTCCTAGTTCAGAGTCTTATCATCTCTGGCTTAGAATACACCAATGGCCTTTCAACTGACCTGCCAGCCTGCAATTCTGTTCCTTTCCCTTTGCTTCTCCCATGATTAAGGTATAAATTTGCACGTTGTATTATGTAAAAATAGTGTAAATTCTATAAATAACATATAAGTATTCAATATAAATTCAGCAAATTTCTTTTTAAGTCTACGCATAGTAATTTAAAATATTTTTGTTATTGTAAAAGGGATCTTCTATTACATCTTATAACTTATTATTTTAGACATATAGGACAAACTATTTTAAAATACATTTGTTAGCAGTCACGTTATTGAACTATCTTATTAGTTCAAAAGATTTTCATTTAATTTTTTTGTTGTTTTCTAGGTATACAACTATATACTCCCCAAATAAATAAAGCTTTTATTTATAAGACATTTATAAGACATAATAGACATTTTTATGTCATTTCACTATTTTATCTTATGGTATCCACTAGTTACACAAGATTGGTAAATAAAGTAAGGGGTACCTGTTGTTCTTGTCTTCTCCTTGACTTTCATAGGAGTTCATCTGATATACTACAGTTAGGAATAATTCTGTCAATTAATTTTTAGATCAATATATTTTGTCATGTTAAAGAAATAGTATTTATTCACTTTTATTAAGATTTAAAATAAACAATAATAAATTTTGAATTTTGTATACATTATTTAAGAATTTGTTAAAATTAATACATAATTTTATTCTATTAATTCATGATGTGATGAATGATATTAATACTATCCTTTTAGAAATAATGTGTGGATCTAGAGTAACATTACAGTAATTGGTCAGAGGAAACACAAATACCTGAATCCTACCTCAAGTTCTTGTCAACTTCTTAATTTAGTTCCTAAAGGGGAAATATGCACAAGGAATAATTACAAAGTGGATCACATTCCAATTTAAAGAACTCTGGAAGGCAAGGCTGGACCACATACAATACCAGTTTTTCCTAAGCTAATTATAGTTCAGACTAAAGTATGCAAAAGGAACAATTATTTCTATTTCACTAAACCCAAACCCAACCCAAGTCTCAGATCTTTACACTCTGGACCCATGAAAAGAAGACATATCAAAGAGAGAGGGTGGCTGGTCTTGTTTTGAGACAGCCCTAAGTTTGCTTGTGACATCTGATGAATGGACAGAAATGAATAGAATAGAAGTCAAGTCTTTTTGAAAGATTTCCTAATATTAAGACAGTCTTACTTTCTGGAATAAACCCATTAAAATCTTGTTGTTTTTTTTCCAAAAGACATTCAGAATCTGACATATTCTCACCACCTCCACTGATATACCATGGTCATGACCACCATGAACTCTTGCTTGGATTATAAGAATAACCTCCAAAGTGTTCCATTGTTTTTGCCCTTGCTACTAAAATCTATTCTCCATTCAGTTCCAGAGTGATTCTTTTAAATTAAAACAGAAGACAAATTATGTCACTGCTTTATTCAAGACTCTCCCATGGCTCCCATCTCATTGGAGCAAAATCCAAAGTCTTTCCAGTGGTTTACAAATCTCTACCTGAGCTGTCCTCTTGTACTCCAAACTCTGGTTTCTTCTCTTACTATTCTCTCCTCGGTCACCACAGCCACTTTAGGGTTCTTGCTGTACCTTGAACACTCCAGGCACGTGTTCCTTGTTCTCTTCCCAACCCTAAGTAGTTTCCTCACGTGCATGTGCTGATCAGTACTCTGCTAAGTACTTGAGGTGGACCATTTGAAGATGTACGGAGTTTTCTCTTTTAATGGCTCTGTCCTCTCCGGTACTCAATCCTGAGAACGTTAGCTGTCTTTGTCTCCTCAGACTCTCAGTTCCATCTTCTCAATCAGGGAGTATGCTGGGATCCTCCTGTGTTCCCACTCCCTGCACTGCAGCCTGGAAACTCTCAGTAATCTCACTTTGTTTGTTTCTTGTCTCTCATACATCATTCATCACCTGATGTTCAATGACTTGAAAACCATTGTTTTATAGATTTTGCCCAGATTTTCTAGTTGTTTTAAGTGGAAGAGTAAATCTGGCTCCTGTTACTCCATCTTGGCTGGAAACAGAGCCTCTCAGTACTTCTTAATTCCCTTTCCTCCTTTAGTTTTCCTCCATAGCACTTACTAACATCTGACACATTCTATATGTTACCTATTTATTTACTTATTGTCTATCTTTCTCCCCATTAGAATATAATTCTACAAGCTATTTTTATTTCTTCACTTATGTATCTTTTTACCTAGAGCAGTGGTTGGCACATTGTAGGTACTCAATATTTATTTATAAAATGAATATATTCAGAGAGTATCAGCATCAGGAAGAATTTTCTAGGACCATCAGGCCATGGTTCTACTTCTACAAGAAGTCCTCAATGTCATCAGGTTCTGTGTTTGTGGGCTGGATACTCAGTTAGTTGCAGGTCTATCACCTCTTCAGTCAACACCACTCTTTGTGGAACACTTTCTCATTCCTCTTGCCATCTCCTTTAAAGTGTGTTGCTTACCCAACACTCCTTAACTAGATCACAGCTCTAAGAAGCATGGATGGGAGGTTTTAAGTTTCTTTTAAAAATATAATCATTTACAACCAAGAATATATGTGTTTCTTTCCTACACCTAACCCTAAGCAGCTGCTACTTAATCCTCATCTCTTTCTTTGTACAAAACATGAACGTTAAAGGCCTCTTTAGCTCATAAGGGTGGAAGTTCAGGTGGGAATGAATCCAAGGGAAACTTTGGACTTACTCAGCAGGGGTGGGCCAGCTTAATAAAAGCACCCTTTCCCACAGACTTCCCTTTGTCGTAGATCCATGCAAGGATTTCCCATCTGTCAGCTGGTCTGTTCAGCAGTTACTCACTTGAGGAACTTAACTAAGTGTGTGCATGTGTCTGTGTACATTAGAATTTGTGGAGGTTTCTGGGACAATTTTTCTCTATTTTAATTTCTATCTGAGTTTCATTTTGGTCTCAGGGCTGTTGTACTGAGAGTCTCTTTCCTCTCATGACTTACTGACTCTGTGTCATCCTTTAGGCCTCAGCTCATATATTTCTTTTTAGAGAGAACTTTTCTTCCCAAACCAACTAATGAATGTTCCTCTTGTTACTATCATCCTTCATTGCAGTTAAAGAACTCTGTAATTATCCAGTTTATTTGTTAATTTACTTGATTATTGTCAGTTTCTTCTTCCAATGTGACATCCACATGGAGGGGAACTTTGCCTGTCTTGCTGACTTCCTTTTTCCCTGTGCCTTGCATAGGGTCTGACACATAGTAGATATTTAGAAAATAGGTACTGAATGAATTAATTAAGCCACTAGGAGAACAAGAGAAAAGAATGTTAATGAGAGAGTGCAAAATTTATATGGAATTGCATATTTATGTATGGCCTAGGGTAAGAGCTGCAAGGTCAGAGTGGAGATTCAGAGACAAATCAAGAGAGTACTGTATTTCCTGCCATGGTAATGACTGGACTTTATCCTGTAGGTGATGTGGATCTATGGAAGGGTTTAAACAAAGGAAGACACAGTCAGATTTTTTTAAAAAATGATCAATCTAACTGGTGGTGAATAAATCGGAAGACAATAAGACATGCTGCAAGGGAAAAATTTGAACACTGTTGGAGTAATCTGGGTGAGGGATGATAAAACCTCTAGGTAAGGCCAATGACAGTGGAAGTTATGGAATATTAGAAAGATTTGACATAGAAAAAAATGTTTTGCTTGAAAGTGGGGAATGAGGAAACTGGATGGAAAAGAGCAGAAACAGAGTGGCAAGAAACTTAAATGGGTCAATCAGAGCAAAGAAATTTGATATAAAATGACCTGGGTTGGACCTCAGTAAAAATTATGGAATAAGAACTTCTGAAGAACCTTTCCTCCATAAAAGCAATGAGAACACTGGCAAAAATTGTCAGAATCAACTCTTTCAAAACTGTGGAAATTAACTAAAGGCTTGAAGCAATCTGGGGAGCATTTATTCAAGAAAAACAGTTTAATCTAGGTATGAAAAGCTTATATGAACAGTGGAGTTTTAATTTCCCCTATTTCCATCCCCTTATTTCTAGCTCCATGGCAACCCATAACCTGAAATCCTACAACCTCTAATATCACTAAAAACTAGCAGCCTGCCATCCACTAGAGGGAGTAAAACAGGGTTGGACCTCTTTCAAAGCCCCATTTCCAGAGAATTGTCATTATTTGATCTGTCTGGTGGGGTCCTGGAAGACCCCATTATCAAGGCTGTCCTTGTTTAATTGATTCAGAGCTCACTTAGTGTGAGAAGTCTTTTCCTTAGGGGCACTTGTTGAAAACAATGAAGGACAATTGCTTAATATCATGGCTGCCTGAGATAGTAGATAACAATAAGGCTAAAAAAAAGCTTAAAGGACAAACTTGAGAATAACATATCTATAGAGGGCTTCGAAGAGCATTGACACATTTCTGAGAATCTAGAAGCCCATGTGCATGCTTTTGACCCATGTGAATGCTCAGGAAAGAACTGAGAAGGGGCTAAGATCTCATCAGGGTTGATTTTGAAGCTCTTCTCAGGGGGAACCAAAGGCTAAGGTGGAGGTGTTAACTACCCAGCTGAGTGTTGAGGGTATGGACAGCAGGCACACAGGATCTTTTGGCAAAGACTGGGAGACTTATTGGTTCCAGGAATTTAAGAAAATTGCTATCTAATTATTAGCTGATAACCAAGCTTACAAAGCAGAGACTTCAGTACTGACACATGTCAAAGAACACAGGCCTTACAGAATTAGTTCAGTAAAGTCACTAAACAAACAATGGCAATAGCAAAAAACAGCAACAACAGAAAACTCTGGGTGGAGGGAGGGGGAAGAATCTGATTTTCAGAATTGCCACATTATTTAAAATGTTCAGTTTTGACAAAAATTTATGAAATATGCCAAGAAATAGGAAACCATGGCCCTTACACAGGAAAAAAAAAAAGGCAGACACTAGAAACAAAGGAAGACTACATGTTAGACTTAAAAAACAAAGACTTATATCAGCTTTACAACAAATGCTTTAGGAACTTCTCTAGGCAAGGAACACAAGAGAAGGAAAAGACCAACAATAACAAACCCAAAACAATTAAGAAAATGGTAATAGGAACACACATATCGATAACTACCTAAAGTAAATGGATTAAATGCTCAATCAAAAGGCATAGACTGGCTGAATGGATACAAAACCAATACCTGTATATATGCTGCCTGAAAGAGATCAATTTCAGACCTAGGGACACATACAGACTGAAAGTGAGGGGATGGAAAAAGATATTCCATGCAAATGGAAATCAAAAGGAAGCTGGAGTAACAATTCTCATACCAGAAAAAATAGACTTTAAAATAAAGACTATTACAAGAGACAAAGAAGGACACTACATAATGATCAAGGGATCAATCCAAGAAGAAGATATAACAATTGTAAATATTTATGCACCAAATATAGGTGCACCTCAATACATAAGGCAAATGCTAACAGCCATTAAAAGGGAAATTGACAGTAACACAAACATAGTAGGGGACTTTGACACCACACTTCCACCAATGGACAGTTCATCCAAAATGAAAATAAATAAGGAAATGCAAGCATTAAATGATACATTAAACAAGATGGACTTAATTGACATTTATAGGACATTCCATCCCAAAACAACAGAATACAATTTCTTCTCAAGTGCTTATGGAACATTCTCCAGGATACATCATATCTTGGGTGACAATTGAAATCGTATCAAGCATAATTTCTGAACACAACACTATGAAACTAGATATCAATTACAGGAAAAAACTGTAAAAAATACAAACACATGGAGGCTAAACGAAATACTACTAAATAATGAACAGATCATTGAAAACGTGAAAGAAGAAATCATAAAGTACCTAGAAACAAATGACAATGAAAACACAATGACCCAAAACCTATGGGATGCAGCAAAAGAAGTTCTAAGAGGGAAGTTTATAGCAATACAATCCTACATGAAGAAACAACAATAATCTCAAATAAACAACGTAATCTTACACCTAAAGCAGTTAGAGAAAGAAGAACAACAACAACAATAACAAAACCCAAAGTTAGCAGAAGGAAAGAAATCATAAAGATCGGATCAGAAATAAATGAAAAAAAAATGAAGGAAACAATAGCAAAGATCAATAAAACTAAAACCTTGTTCTTTGAGACGATAAACAAAATTGATAAACCATTAGCCAGGTTCATCAAGAAAAAAATAGGGAGAAGACTCAAATCAACAGAATTAGAAATGAAAAAGGAGAAGTAACAACTGACTGCAGAAATACAAAGGATCATGAGAGATTACTACAAGCAACTATATGCCAATAAAATGGCCAACCTGGAAGAAATGGACAAATTCTTAGAAAAGCACAACCTTCCAAGACTGAACCAGGAAGAAATAGAAAATATGAACAGACCAATCACAAGCACTGAAATTGAAACCGTGACTAAAAATCTTCCAACAGAGCAAACCCCACCCATGGTGGAAGACTCATTTCTCTTCCTGCTCAGAGGCACAGTGGAGAAGTGAATTGCCCCAGAGGACATCCAAGAGGAAAAAGCCTTACTTGCAGCAAAGTGGGCTTCTGGAGCTGAACCTGGGCCCCAATCTGACATCTGTCAAGGGCATTTTCCTGGCTTGTTCAGCACTTCAGATCAGTCAGTGCAAAAAGGGATCATTAGACTTGGAAGAACCTATTAAAGAACTCTCTTGGAGGGACTCCCTCTTGTGAAAGCACCAAAATTGCTGAAAAAGCACAACTAATTGCTGAACAATGATTGACAGGAGGACACTAGAACCCACCAAAAAAGATACCCCACATCAAAAGACAAAGGAGAAGCCACAATGAGATGGTAGGAGGGGCACAGTCACAATAAAGTCAAATCCCATAACTTCTGGCTGGGTGACTCACAAACTGGAGAACACTTATACCACAGAAGTCCACCCACTGGAGTGAAGGTTCTGAGCCCCACATCAGGCTTCCCAACCTGGGGTCTGGCAATAGGTGGAGGATGTCCTAGAGAATCAGACTTTGGAGGCTAGCAGTATTTGATTGCAGGACTTCGACAGGACTAGGGAAAAGGGAGACTCCACTCTTGGAGGGCACACACAAAGTAGTGTGCACATCAGGGCCCAGGGGAAGGAACAGTGACCCCGTAGTAGACTGAACCAGACCCACCTGTTAATGTTGAAGGGTCTTCTGCAGATGCAGGGGGTGGCTGTGGCTCATTGTGAGGACAAGAACACTGGTAGAATAACTTCTGGGAAGTACTCCTTGGCATGAGCCCTCCCAAAATCCAGCAATAGCCCCATCAAAGAGCCAGGTAGTCTCTAGTGTTGTGTTGCCTCAGGCCAAACAACCAACAGGGAGGGGACCCAGCCCCACCCATAAGCAGACGAGCGGATAAGGTTTTACTGAGTTCTTCCCACCAGAACAACTTCCAGCTCTACCGACCACCAGTCCCTCCTATCAAGAAACTTGCAAAAGCCTCTTAGATAGCCTCATCCTCCAGAGGGCAGACAGCAGAAGAAAGAAGAACTATAATCCTTCAGCCTGTGGAACAAAAAACACATTCACAGAAAGATAGACAAGATGAAAAGTCAGAGGACTATGTACCAGATGAAGGAACAACATAAAACTCAAGAAAAACAACTAAATGAAGTGGAGATATGAAACCTTCCAAAAAAAAATTCAGAATAATGATAGTGAAGATGATCCATGACCTCAGAAAAGGAATAGAGGCAAAGATCGAGAAGTTGTAAGAAATGTTTAACAAAGACCTAGAAGAATTAAAGAGCAAACACCTAGAAGAATTAAAGAACAAACAAACAGAGATAAACAGTACAATAATTGAAATGAAAAATACACTAGAAGGAATCAATAGCAGAAAAACTGAGGCAGAAGAATGGATAAGTGACCTGGAAGACAGAATGGTGGAATTCACTGCTGTGGAACAGAATAAAGAAAAAAGAATGAAAAGAAATGAAGATAGCAAAAGAGACTGCTGGGACCACATTAAATGCAACAAAATTTGCATTATGGGGGTCCCATAAGGAGAAGACAGAGAGAAAGGAACTGACAAAATATTTGAAGTGATTATAGTCAAAAACTTCCCTAACATGGGAATGGAAATAGCCACCCAAGTCCAGGAAGTGCAGAGAGTCCCAGGCAGGGTAAACCCAACGAGAAACATGCCAAGACACATAGTAATCAAATTGACAAAAATTAAAGAACAGGAAAAATTATTTAAATCAACAAGGGAAAAATGACAAGGGGACTCCCATAAGGTTAATAGCTGATTTCTCAGAGGAAACTCTACAAGCCAGAAAGGAGGGACAAGATATATTTAAAGTGATGTAAGGGAAGAACCTACAACCAAGATTACTCTACCTGGCAAGGATCTAATTCAGATTCGATGGAGAAATCAAAAGTTTTACAGACAAGCAAAAGCGAAGAGAATTCAGCACCACCAAACCAGCTCTACAACATATGCTAAAGGAACTTCTGTAAGTGGGAAACATAGAGAAGAAAAGGACTTACAAAAACCCATAACAATTAAGAAAATGTTACTAGGAGTATACATATCAATAATTACCTTAAATGTGAATGGATTAAATGCTCCAACCAAAAGACAAGGCTCGCTGAATAGATACAAAAACAAGACCCATATATATGCTGTCTACAAGAGACCCACTTCAGACCTAGGGACACATACAGACTGAAAGTGAGGGGATGGAAAAAGATATTCCATGCAAATGGAAATCAAAAGAAAGCTGGAGGGCTTCCCTGGTGGCGCAGTGGTTGAGAGTCCACCTGTTGATGCAGGGGACACGGGTTCGTGCCCCAGTCCGGGAAGATCCCACATGCCGTGGAGCGGCTGGACCCATGAGCCATGGCCACTGAGCCTGAGCATCCGGAGCCTGTGCTCCACAACGGGAGAGGCCACAACAGTGAGAGGCCTGTGTACTGAAAAA
>NW_020837950.1:35441765-35450781 GCF_003676395.1 Aethalodelphis obliquidens
AAAAAAAAAAAAAAAAAAAAAAAAAAAAAAAAAAAACCTAAAAAAAAAAAAGAAAGAAAGCTGGAGTAGCAATACTCATATCAGATGAAATAGACTTTGAAATAAAGAATGTTACAAGTGACAAGGAACGACACTACATAATGATCAAGGGAACAATCCAAGAAGAAGATATAACAATTATAAATATATATGCACCCAACATAGGAGCACCTCAATACATAAGGCAACTGCTAATAGCTATAAAAGAGGAAATCGACAGTAACACAATAATACTTGGGGACTTTAACACCTCACTTACACCAATGGACAGATCATCCAAACAGAAAATTAGTAAGGAAAAACAAGCTTTAAATGACACAATAGAACAGGTAGATTTAATTGATATTTATAGGACATTCCATCAAAAAAATAGCAGATTACACTTTCTTCTCAAGTGAACACTGAACATTCTCCAGGATAGATCACATCTTGAGTAACAAATCAAGCCTCAGTAAATTTAAGAAAATTGAAATCATATCAAGCCTATTTTCTGACCACAACCCTATGAGATGAGAAATCAAATAGAGGGGAAAAAAACGTAAAAAACAAAAACACCTGGAGGCTAAACAATACATTAGTAAATAACCAAGAGATCACTGAAGAAATCAAAGAAGAAATCAGAAAACACCTAGAGACAAAATGACAATGAAAACACAATGATCCAAAACCTAAGGCATGCAGAAAAAGCAGTTTTAAGAGGGAAGTTTATAGCAATACAAGTCTACATCAAGAAACAAGAAAAATCTCAAATAAGCAATCTAAGCTTACACCTAGAGGAACTAGAGAAAGAAGAACAAACAAAACCCAAAGATAGCAGAAGGAAATAAATCATAAATGTCAGAACAGAAATAAATAAAATAGAAACAAATATCACTAAAGATCAATAAAACTAAAACCTCGTTCTTTGAGAAGATAAACAAAATTGATAAACCATTAGGCAGACTCATCGAGAAAAAGGAGAGGACTCAAATCAATAAAATTAGAAATGAAAAAGGAGAAGTTACAAGAGACACCTCAGAAATACAAACCATCCTAAGGGACTACTACAAGCAACTCTATGCCAATAAAATGGACAACCTGGAAGAAATGGACAGATTCGTAGAAAGCTATAAGCTTCCAAGACAGAATCAGGAAGAAGTAGAAAATATGAACAGACCAATCACAAGTATTGAAATTGAAACTGTTATTAAAAATCTTCCAACAGACAAAAGTCCAGGATCAGATGGCTTCACAGGTGAGTTCTCTCAAACATTTAGAGAAGAACTAACACCCATGTTTCTCAAACTCTTCCAAGAAATTTCAGAGGAAAGAACACTCCCAAACTCATGCTATGAGGCCACCATCACTCTGATACTAAAACCCGACAAACATACTATAAAAAAAGAAAATTACAGATCAATATCACTAATGAATATAGATACAAAAGTCCTCAACAAAATACTAGTAAACAGAAACCAATAACACATTAAAAGGATCATACAAAACGATCAACTAGGATTTATTCCAGGGATGCAAGTATTCTTCAATATACTTAAATCAATCAGTGTTTTACACCATATTAACAAACTGAAGAATAAAAAAAAAATGATCATCTCAATAGAGGCAGAAAAACCTTTTGACAAAATTCAACACTCATTTATGATAAAAACTCTCCAGAAAGTGGAGATAGAGGGAACCTACATCAACATAATAAAGGTCATTTACAACAAACCCACAGCAAACATCATTCTCAATGGTGAAAAACTGAAAGTGTATCCTCTAAGATCAGGAACAAGACAAGGATGTCCACTTTTGCCACTATTGTTCAACATAGTTTTGGAAGTCCTAGCCAAGGCAATCAGAGAAGAAAGAGAAATAAAAGGAATACAAATTGGTAAAGAGGAAGTAAAACTGTCATGGTTCACAGATGACAAGATACTATATATAGAGAATCCTAAATATGCCACCAGAAAACTACTAGAGCTAATCAATGAATCTGGTAAAGTTGCAGGATACAAAATTAATGCACAGAAATCTCTTGCATTCCTATACACTAATGATGAATAATCTGAGAGCAAAATTGAGGAAACACTTGCATTTACTTTTGCAACAAAAAGAGTAAAATACATAAGAATAAACCTACCTAAGGAGACAAAAGACCTGTATGCAGAAAACTGTAAAACACTGATGAAAGAAATTAAAGACAATACAAACAGATGGAGAGATATACCATGTTCTTGGATTGGAAGAACCAACATTATGGAAATGACTATACTACACAAAGCAATCTATAGATTCAATGTAATCTCTAGCAAACAACCAATGGCATTTTCACAGAACTAGAACAAAAAAACTTCACAATTTGTATGGAAACACAGAAGACCTTGAAGAGCCAAATCAATCTTGTGAAAGAAAAATGGAGCTGGAGGAATCAGGCTCCCTGATTTCAGACTATACTACAAGCTAAAGTAATCAAGACAGTATGGTACTGGCACAAAAAGAGACATATAGATCAACAGAACAGGACAGAAAGCCAGGAGATAAACCCACACACATATGGTCACCTTATCTTTGATAAAGTAGGCAAGAATATACAATGGAGAAAAGACAGTCTCTTTAATAAGTGGTGCTGGGAAAGCTACATGTAAAAGAATGAAATTAGAACACTCCCTAACACCATACACAAAAATAAACTCAAAATGGATTAAAGACCTAAATGTAAGACCAGACAGTATAAACCTCTTAGAGGAAAACATAGGCAGAACACTCCAAGACATAAATCACAGCAAGATCCCTTTTGACCCACCTCCTAGAGTAATGGAAATAAAAACAGAAATAAACAAATGAGACCTAATGAAACTTAAAATCTTTTGCACAGCAAAGGAAACCATAACCAAGAAGAAACAACAACCCTCAGAATGGAAGAATATATTTTCAAATGAAGCAACTGACAAAGGATTAATCTCCAAAATATACAAGCAGCTCATGCAGCTCAAAAACAAAAGAAAACAAACCACCCAATCCAAAAATGGGCAGAAGACCTAAATAAACATTTCTCCAAAGTACATATGCAGATTGCTGACAAACACATGAAAGGATGCTCAACATCACTAATCATTAGACAAATGCAGATCAAAACTACACTGAGATATCACCTCACACTTGTCAGAATGACCGTCATCAAAAAATCTATGAACAATAAATTCTGGAGAGAGTGTGGAGAAAAGGGAACCCTCTTGCACTTTTGTGGGAATATAAATTGATACAGCCACTATGGAAAAGAGTAGGCTGGTTCCTTCAAAAACCAAAAATAGAACTACCTTATGACCCAGCAATACCACTCCTGGCATATACCCTGAGCAAACCAGAATTCAAAAGGAGTCATGTACCACAATGTTCATTACAGCATTATTTACAATAGCCAGGACATGGAAGCAATGTAAGTGTCCATCAACAGATAAATGGATAAAGAAGATGTGGCACATATATACAATGGAATATTACTCAACCATAAAAGGAAATGAAATTGAGTTGTTTGTAGTGAGTTGGATGGACTTAGAGTCTGTCATACAGAGTGAAGTAAGTCAGAAAGAGAAAAACAAATATCGTATGCTAACACATATATATGGAATCTAAAAAAAAAAAAAAAAAAGATTGTGATGAACCTAGTGGCAGGACAGGAATAAAGATGCAGATGTAGAGAATGGACTTGAGGACACAGGGAGGGGGAATGGTATGCTGGGATGAAGTGAGAGAGTAGAATTGACATATATCACTACTAAATGTAAAGTAGATAGCTAGTGGGAAGTAGCTGCATAGCACAGGGAGATCAGCTTGGTGCTTTTTGACCACCTAGAGGGGTGGGATAGGGAGGGTGAGAGGGAGGCACAAGAGGCAAGGGATATGGGGATATATGTATACATATAGCTGATTCACTTTGTTATACAGCAGAAACTAACACAACATTGTAAAGCAATTATACTCCAGTAAAGATGTTAAAAAAAAAAAAAGTAGAAAAATGAACAGAGTCTGAGAGACCTGTGATACATCATCAAGCATACCACCATACACATAATAGGAGTCTGAAAAGAGTGTGTAATGTGGGGGAGAAAGGAGGGGTAGAGATAATGTTTGAAGAAGTAATTACTGAAAATTTCCCCAACATAATAAAAAAAAAACTTTAATTACACATCTAAGAAGCTTAATAAACTCCAAATAGGCTAAACTTGAAGAGATACACACTTTTACATATTTTAGTCAAAGACAAAAAGAGGATCTTGAAAGCACCAGGAGAGAAGTGATCAGTCATGTAAAAGGGACTCTCAATAAGATTATCCACTGATTTCTCATCAGACACCATGAAGCCCAGAAGGCAGTGGGATGGCACATTCAATGTACCGAAAGAAAATAATATCAAAGAATACTGCTTTATTCCACACAACTAACTTTCATGAATGAAGGTTAAATTAAGACATTCCCAGATTAATAAACACTGAGAAAAATTTTCAGTGGAAGATCTGCCTTATAAAAATATTAAATAAAATTTTCAGGCTGAAATAAAAGACACCAAAAAGTAAGTCAAGTCTGCATAAGAAATACAGAACATCAGTAAAGGTTACCATACAGGTAAATATAAAAACTGTATAAATGTAAATTTTGTTTGTAGCTACTTTTTCTCTTCTCTGATTTAAAAGACAATTGCATAAAGCAATAAATATAAATCTGTGTTGATGTGCAAACATTTTATGAAGACATAATTTGTATGGCAATAGAAACACAAAGGAGGAGTGAAGGAATAGTGTTATATAGAAGCAAAGTTTTGTATACGATTGAAATTAAGTTGGTATTAATCTGAGCTAAGTTGTTTTAAACTTAAAAATATATTGTAATTCCCAGGGCAACCACTAAGAAAATGATTGAAAAAAATTTAAGAAACAAAGGAATTAAAATATAAGACTAAAAAATACTTATTTACCACAAGAGAATGCAATGATGTAAGGATAGAGAAATAAAGAAGACATAAAACATACAGTAAACAATAGCAAAATAGCAGACATAAATCCTATCTTATCAGGAATTACATTAAATATAAAGGTATTAAAATCTCCAATTAAAAGGCAGAGATGGACAGGATATTAAAAAATAATAAATAAATTTTAAAACTCCAACTATATGTGGTCTACAAGAGACACACTTAAATTTAAAGGCACAAATAAGTTTAAAGTTAAAGGATTGAAAAAGTGACTCCATGCAAATAGTACCCAAAAAGAGAGTAAATTGTCTATACTAATATTAGATAAAATAGGATTTAATTTTAAAAAAAAAAACTGTTACAAGAGACAAATAAGGGTATTATATGTAGATAAAAGAGCCAAATTCTCCAGAAGATATAACAATTATAAACATAGAATTAAATTAAATTAAAAAAAATAAATTTATAATTATTTATTTTTTATTGATGCATAGTTGATTTACAATATTATATTAGTTTCAGGTGTGCAACATAGTGATTCAATATTTTCATAGATTATACTCCATTTAAAAATTTTACAAAATAATTTGCTATATTTTCCTGTGCTGTACAATATATCCTTGTTGCTTATTTATTTTATACATAGTAGTTTCTGTCTCTTAATCTCATACCTCTATCTTGCTCCTCCCCTCTTCCCTCTCCCCACTGGTAACTACTAATTTGTTTTCTATATCTGTGAGTCTGTTTCCATTTTTTTTTCCTATACATTACATTTGTTTGTTTTATCTTTTAGATTCCACATATAAGTAATAACATAGGGTCTTTCTCTGTGTGACTTATTTCACCAAGTGTAATACTCTCTAGGTCCAATCACATTGTTGCAAATGGCAGAATTTCATCATTTTTATGACTGAGTAATATTCTATTATATATAATGGAATATTATATATATACCCCATATCTTCTTTATCCATTCATCTATTGATGGGCGCTTAGGTTGCTTCCATACCTTGGCTATTGTAAATAATGCTGCTATGAGTATTGGGTGCATGTAAAGTAAACCTAACAATAGAGCTCAAAACACATGAAGCAAAAACTGACAGAATGGAAGGAAGATATAAGCAAGTCAACAATAATAGTTGGAGACTTCTATACTCCACTTGGAATAATGAAAAGGACTTTAGAAAGAAGATCCACAAGGAAATAGAAGACTTGAACAACACTATAAATCAGCTAGATCTAACAGACAACTACAGAACACTCTACCCAACAATAGCAGAATAAAATATATCTGAAGTATGGAATCAGTTAGACAAGATATAAAGAACTGGTATTGAGAATAATTAGAGAGTGTGAACCACAAAACCAGGGTGCACTTAAACACAAGGGTATATGAAAAAGGCAAAGTGGGTTCACATGTTTGTATCTCAGACTTTAAAACACTCAGATGAGTTTTCTGACATGAATCTCTTTATTCAGTATCTAACTCCTACTCAGTCACTCAAGTCACGATCTCCCTTTCCCCTTAATAGGTAAACTCTTGGGTTTAATACAGTCTACTCTCCTCTCCAGCTTTGCCAAGAAATGAACTTGCCAAAGTGTTGAGACTTTGGAAGACTGAAGACAAAACACTTAGAGATAGTTGAAGTGAAAGGATTCATGATGTTACAGGTCAATTCTGAAGAGGATGGTACTTGAATAGTAGTCAAGGAAGAGGACTTTCTAAGAAACCTGGCTTATATTTAAAGCACAGATTCTCTCATCTTTGCAAAAACTAAAGTATCACACTGTCCATTACTATGGATGCCTGAGCATTTTGGTTCAATGATAAATACTCCACTTTGGCTGTAGCACCAAGATGGATCTAATTCTTCCTACTAACATGTGTATAGTATTGCACAGCTTAACTTCTTTCATTCTTAGCATCTTTATAAGATAGTAATGATAACAGTATCCATTTCATAGGATGGTTGTGAGAATTAAATGAAATAATAGTGCTAAGTTTTAGCTCAGTGCCTTGTGAGTGTAATAGTTGGTAGATTGAATGTTTTTCAAGGGACCAAATTTCATTAAGCTTGGGGGTTAGAGCACTGTCCAGGGAAAATTCACTCTTTTAATTTAGGTAAATTATTTTCTGGAAAGTTACTGCATCAGATTGAGCGGTATTAAAAAAGAATTCCCAACAGCTCCCCAAGGACTCAGTACTCCCTGTCAGTGTCATCCATGGAATAGAGTCATGAAATGGTTAAGCAGGAAAAACCCTGGCCTGTTCCACTTAGGGAGAGTGTTTATTAATATTACACAGGAAATATCAAATCACCCTGCTTCCAGACAATGGAGTAAATCCATTTGTATATTGGACACTCACCTCTCCTGCCCCATCAGCACAAAAATTGTCAAACATAAAACTAGTCTTTTATTGGTATAGCAAAGAAGCTCAGAGAAAAGACCAAGCTGAAGCTGAAAATATGACCTCCACTCAGGAACAGAAGTGGTAATCCCAGGGGAGGAGAACCGCGTGGGGCCCTAAGAGGGTTAACATTGTTTGAAAGAAAATGAAGAATCCAGAGCAGACCAGAGCAGGGAGTCTTTCCTTACTTTTTGTACCTCAAGACTTTTCATCCATCTCTTAGCAAGAACTAGAAGCTGATTATTTTTGTAGAAATACAAGCTCAGATTAACACTCGAGAAAAATGCAGCTAGTTTTGTTTTAGAGTCAAGACTTTTGAATTAACGTCATAAGGTCCTGAGTTTAAAATCTCCACAGGTATTATTCTGTAGACATCCCTGAGCTCTGTGAATAGAGTTGTCTATTTCAGTCAATATTCTGGTGCCCAGAGAGAACAAAACCAGGTGGGTATCAGCTCTCTGATGCTTTTTAAATTTTACTTCAGGTTAATGACAGCAGAGAGCTTATTCCCCTGTAGACCTCCCCGCTTCCTCCACTGTAAGGTGAGAAACTTGGTTAGATGATTTTTTAAGGTACCCCTGGTTGTAGAAGCCTCTGTTTCTGGTAGAATCAGAAACACTGACATAAACCCCCAACCCCCTCCCACAGTGAATATGAGTAGCAAGAACTGAAACATAAAGTGTGTTCCTTGGTCCTGGGGGAAGGAAATTCTAACAATTTCCTAGTGACCTCATACAGCCCAGCCATGGAGAAAAAGAGAAAGGAATAAAAGGCTATAGGAATAAGATTTATGGTGATATATTAGGTGAGGGTTATTGGCCACCACCCCCTTTCAGCGGGGTTAGAAGCTGCTGGAAAATATTTTTACCAACTATGACATATATATGTGAGAAAGAGCCTCCTATTGGAACTTTTCCAAAATCTAATAAAGCTGTGCTTTGCTCCCTCTGACCTTGGCTCAGGGACAGGTAAGTCCCACAACTTCTACCACCTTATAAACACTGAGATGGGCTGTAAGAAAGGACTGTAGTGGCTCTATTTAGAGGCTTAGGTCAGCAAGTAGGCAGAAAATGTCAAAACCACTAATCTAATTTATTGATGGCTTTAATGGGAGTGTACAGGAAAAAAATTTTGCCTTGCACTGAAAATATCACTCCAGCCCCTTCATATGGAGAACACCAAAGTTAAGAAATGGTCCAATGAATACACAATGCTACTGTCAGATGCGGGTAAGTGTAGGAAATGAAGGGAAGACAGTACAGCTGAGCTTTGGCTACTGGCATCTCTGCCTTTTTTTTTTCCCTTTCTGTTTTCCCTTTCTTCTTCTCCTCCTCCCCTCCATTCCTCTTTCCTCTTCTTCTCTTTAAACTCCTTCTTCTCCTCCTCCTCTTCTTCCTTCTTCTTCTTCCTCCTCCTCCTCCTCCTCTTCTTCTTCTTCTTCCTCTCTTTTCCTTCTTCTCCTTCTCCTCCTCCCCCTCTTATCCTTCTTCTTCTTCTTCCTCTCCATCTTCTCCATCTCCTTCTTCTTTTTTATCATCTTCTTCTTTCTCCTCCTTCTTTCTTCTTCTCCTTCTTCTTCTTCTTCTTCTTCTTCTTCTTCTTCTTCTTCTTCTTCT
>NW_020837950.1:35450791-35477456 GCF_003676395.1 Aethalodelphis obliquidens
TCTTCTTCTTCTTCTTCTTCTTCTTCTTCTTCTTCTTCTTCTTCTTCCTCTTCTCCTCTTCCTTCTTCTTCTTCATTATTATTAAAATAATTGTACCAAGAACCTAAGTAATGAATGATGAACAACACCTAGCTCTTAACACCTAGTTCCATAAGAAACTCTCAGTTTAATTTAGCAAAGAATACACAATGTGATAGATAAACGGGTCATATCAAAGGAATAGAAGAAGTCAAAATTCACTTTCTTAGGGCAGTGGTGAATAGTTAACATGGTGACAGTTGCATGGAGTGAGGGTGACTTGGAGATTTCCAGGTGGAGGTGTGGGAGGAAGGCTTTCTGGTATATGGAATGGTGTAAAAAATGCTACCTACAAAGGTATGGCATTTCATTTCACTGGATTATAGGGCTGGGAGGAGGGACATGGAGACTGTTGGGAGATGACGCTGGCAAGATCAGTTTGTGCAGGATCATGGAAGGTCTTGCCAGTAAAGTTCTTCAAAATTTCTAGCTGTAGAAAGCCGTAAGGAGGATGATTTAACTGGGGTGTGTGGCCAAAGGTCCTGATTAGACTTGCATTTTACAAAGATTATTCCAATGGTGGATGGAAGCTAAGACAGCAGTTAGAAAATTGTTGCAATAGTGTGTGAAGACGGGTTGTGAGTGTGAACAAAGACAGTGATAAGTGTCAGCACTCCAGGTCCAGAGGGGAAATAGATGTAGACATGATGAGCCATAAGAGAGTCTGGAGAAACCACACAGAATTACAATGAAGGCAAGAGGCACAAGCTTCCTTAATATTGAGGTACTTTTCAAGCCTCTCCTAGTGGGCAGATACCATCTCATCGGAAGAAGCAAAGTTACAACGGCTGATAAGTCATAGACAAATCTCAGCATGGTAGATGCCCTGTAGGTTCTGGAAATTTTAAAATTCCTTTGAAGAGCAACCAGATTAATAACCAGGATCTCTGGCATGAATGGAGTTACTATGGCAGCAACAACAGACAGCACAAAATAAAGTTGATGTTTTCTCCTTGGTCTTAGGGGCTGAGCTGACCACCTCAGCCAGCTGTGCTTGTGAGCCTCAGGCCTCAGTTTCTCCGTGGGTGTGAGCATGAGTGGTCAGCAACACCAGCGGCTAGTCCTGGCTATGCTACAAAATAGCTGTATAGCTGTGGGTGCTAACCTGCCCTTTCCAGGACTACCCTATAGCAAGAGAGGGTTGTAATAGGTGATCTTTCAGACTTTTTCTGAATTTTTTACTGTTTGTCACCCTGGGCTTAGCTTGGCATGCACTAGGAATACTAATAAAGGTTTACTGAATAAACAAATGAATGAATAGAGCAGGATGCCTTGGAGGGATCACATGAAAATAGTAAATTGCCTGTATCACAAACTTTTGGGGCAGCCTCCCTGGTGGCAGTTTCTTAGTGTTTAGGGTCTTATTTCAGGGTGAAATTCTTCCCTTGGGGTGATGGAGAGGGAGGAAGTGGGAGAGCTCAACCCTGAATCATGGAAAATGACCACACTGAAATCAGATCTTCTCTGCCGGGTGCAGATTTTTTCCCGAGTGTCAGCCTGCAGAGTTGGGTCATTGACCAGCTGCGATGCTGCACAGGTTGTATTTTTTCCAGCAACATTTGGTAGAACGTTTCAGGCTAGGGTGGGGGGAGGAGGAGAGAATGATCTGAACCAGATGTTTGGGGGCCATCTCTGTGACACAAGTGAGTAATTAGTTTTAAGTGATTATCCATGTGACCAGTCTGGGTGCACTCACTTTTCTGGGCTGAGGAAGCAGGCTTAGCTGGCTGCACCCTGACTGGAGAAGTAAGAGGTGATGAGGGTTGTGTGCATGTGTATACCTATGCTGGGAGAATATTTCCAGGAAAAGTCAAGTATAAATGGCTACATGGGATACCTGGGCAGATGGGTCTGCGATGGCTCTGAAGGGTCCTACAGCGGCATGGATGACCAATTTCAAGATGCTTCTGTGTGCACAGAACAGCACAGACTTAGAAGAAAATCACTTTCAGCGCGGAGCATGTGATGGACCCAGGAGTGTCCTGCAGGAATCAATCACTTAGGGTCATCCTGGATGCTTCTCGTGTGCCATCTGAGAAGGTATGGTTAGGTGGCAGTTGAAGACCATCCTGCCATCCTTCCAGCTCTACATGGCTCCCATAACCTTTGTTCTATGTCAGCCTTCAGCTGCATGTAAGATGTCAGGCAGAGAGGGTTGGGAAACACTATATTGACTGACACGAGACTTATGGTGGGAACTGGGGCTCAGAATAGAAATTATATTGAATTCTAGAAAAGAAAATCACGTTTTCTGCATACATGCATTCATGACCCTCATGAGATCTGTGCTTGCAACAAAAATGAGTACAATGACGTGACAGAATTGCTGCCACTGGAAGTCCTGGGGATGCAGCAGGGACATAAAAGAGGGAGGGACAAAAATGCCCCCTTGAGAGCCAGGAAAGGCTTTATAAACAAGACAAGATCAAGATCTGAAGACCTGGAGTTCAGCTTTTAACAAGAGGCCAATAACAATCTTCCCTTTTATGTTTATTTTAAACCACAGAAGGCTACAGAGAGAATGACTTTAAACCTGCAATGGACTTTTGGCTTCCATGACAGGAAACCCACAGGCATTATTCCATCAGCCTCCATTCCCTCTGTCCTCTCTGGCTCACACTCTAGTATGCTCCCATTTTCCTTCTGCCCCATGGGAGGAAAGGAGAAATATTTCACTTGAGACAGACTGCTTATCAAGGGAGGGTGCTGCTGAACCTGAGTAGTCATCATTGGGCCTCTATGGGTTTGGGTGCCATCTGTCCATCTGCACCTGAATTGCAGGTGAAAAGGGCTGGGTGGAGAGGGGAGGTGATGGTCCTTTCTTCCTCCATCTCACAGGAGGCAGGACTACTGTTTGTCAACACAGCCACATTTGTTCCTACACCAAGACTGAAGGCATTCTGAGCCTTCTCTATGTGTAGCACATGGGTTTAATCTTTTTTTTTTTTTTTTTTTTGGCTGGCCACTTTTTAAAAAAAGTAAAGTATAGTTGATTTACAATGTTGCATTACTTTTAGGTGTATACTTTTAGGTGTATACATTACTTTTAGGTGTATACAAAGTGATTCAGTTATGCATATATATATATATTCTTCTTTAGTTTTTGCCCTTATAGGTTATTCCAAAATATTGAGTATAGTTCCCTGTGCTATACAGTAGGTCCTTGTTGTTTATCTATTTTATATATAGTAGTGTGTATATGTTAATCCTAAACTCCTAATTTATCCCTGCTCCCCACTTTCCCATTTGGTAACCATAAGTTTGTTTTTTATGTCCGTGGGTCTATTTCTCTTTTGTATATAAGTTCATTTGTATCATTTTTTTTTTAGATTCCACATATAAGCGATATCATATGATATTTGTCTTTCTCTGTCTGGCTTACTTCATTTAGTATAATAATCTCTAGGTCTGTCCATGTTGCTGCAAATGGTATTATTTCATCCTTTTTTACAGCTGAGTAATATTCCACTATACATACACCCCCCTCCGCCCCACACACACTCACAGTCTTTTTCATCAATTCATCTGTTGATTAACTTTTAGGTTGTTTCCATGTTTTGGCTATTATAAATAGTGCTGAAATGAACCTTGGGGCACATGTATCTTTTCAAATTATGATTTTCTCTGGATATACGCTGAGAAGTGGGATTGCAGGATCATATGGTAGCTCAATGTTGTATAATGAGCCCTCTTATGGTAGGTAGGACAATGGCTCCCCAAAGATGTCCACACTCTAATCTCTGGATCCTGTGAACTGGTCCTGTTACATGGTAAAAAGGACTTTGCAGATGTTGTTGAGGTTATAGAATTTAAGATAGGGAGAGCATATTGGTCTGTCCACATGGGCGCAAACTGATCATTGAAGAGAACCTTCTCCAGCTGTTATCAGTCTCAGAGATGCAGTAGAAGGGGAGTCAGAGACATTGGAGGGGTGAAAGGGATTTGACCTACGTTGCTAGAGGGGACACATGGAAAGCAGGAGAAGGGATGCAGTTTCTAGGAGCAAGACAAGCCCCTGCTGACAGCAAGCAAGGGAACAGAGATCTCTGTCCTACATGCAACCTAATGGAGCTTGAAGGCATAGTCTTCTCACAGCCTCCCCTTAAGAGTCCAGCTGATTAACACGTTGACTTTGGCCTTGGGAAACCTAGATCAGAGAAACCAATTGAGTTAAGCCAGAGTTCTGACTTACAGAACCGTGAGATAATAGATTTGTGTTGTTTTAAGCCACTAAATGTGTAGTAATTTGTTTCAGCACCCAAGAGTCCTCTAGAGCAGTGTTATCCACTGAGCATTCAGTTATGATGGAAATGCTCTCTTCTACGCTCTGCCACACAGCAGCCACTTGCTGCCTCTGGCTATGGATCCCTTAAAATGTGACTACTGAGAAAATGAATTTTTAATTTTATTTATTTTTAACTAACTTAAATTTAAATAGCCATATGAGGCTAGTGGCTACTATATTTGATGGTGCATCTCTAGAGGGGTACCTTTGTTTCACTTACTATTTATTGAATAGGGCCCAGACTCTTCAAGTTACCAGTCAGCGTGTAGGTTTGGTCTGGTAGAGATGCAAATGTTTTCTGTCTAGTGGAAAAGATAACCCCAAAGGTTATGAATTTATTGCCTGTAGGACATTAACCAGTCTTATATCTAATCTAGCAATCTTATTCTGATGTTCCTTCTCTAGTGCCTATAAAATCTCAGTCCCTCAGATGTTCTATGAACAATTTTTACCAACCTGTTGGCCCCCTGCTTTAATGAGTTAGAAAAGCTTTGACATTTGTTTCTACATTTGTCTCTACATTTGTGTCATGTTTCTTAGCTTCTTGAGAATCCTGCTATTATTAGATACTGTTATTATCCTCATTTTATAGATGGTGAAACTGAGGCACAGAGAAGTAGATAAGTTGTTCAAGGTCACATAGTTAATGAGAGTTACAGTCAGTGTGACTCCAGAGGCCATAATATTTGTTTGAACATTGATTCTAAAGAAAACATCAGAGCCTCTTGGAACTTGCTTTGGGGGAGCCCTGAAAACTGTGAATGTTCATAAGGCAGAGAGATGCCTACATAGGGTTTAGTACACATGCATCTGGAAATCATGCCAAGGAAGGAAAAAGAAGCTACTTCCTGGAAGCTGCTTTTCTTATTTCTAAGGTTAAGTTATTTTTGCTTGTTTTTTGCTGAGGAAGCTATAGAAAGAAGATACCAGAACTGTCAGCAAGTGACTGCTAGTTTCCCATTTCAGACATGTCTAGTAAAGTGTTCATCGGCAGAGTCACATCCAATAACTGTTGGAAAAAGATTCCCCCCAACCCTCGCCCCTCTTGTGATAATGTCAGTAAGTTGAGTTTTCTATCTCTGGGAGGTGACAGCTGTGCAAGGGCCACTTGATCTGTTGCTGAAGGCCTAGGGCCCGAGGCTCCACCAGCAGTGAAGCGGAGATGCTCCCCTCTCCACACTTAGCCTGACACTGGGTTTCCCCAAACCTTCCTTGCTGCTACATCACCAGGTGACATTTGCAATGTCTGTCCCTTCTTCTTGGAGTTCCTAATCCATTATTCTCTTTAAGGAGGACCACTATGAAAATGACTTCACCTTGAGAAGAGAGTGGGTTTGTGAAGGATATGGACTTATGCCCATTTTTTGTAATGGTTTAAAAGATTAAAAATCTTTTATCATAAACAAATGGTATCAATGATCATAGCTATTACTTTTGAGCTTATATGTGATAAACATGTGATTGCCATTTAATATACATTGTCTTAATTACTCTTCCCAATCATCCTAAAAAGTAACTCTAATTTTCTATAATTCTATAGGTGATGGAACAGACCTGTAGAGGCTGACATGATGACAGAGGCAGGATGCACCCCTTGATCTGTATGATCCGAAGCCTTTGCTATTCTGAGTATTAGAAAACATATAAAGCTCAGTATCTTTGATTTTTGTGTCTCTAATACCTAACACAGTGTCTGAGTTTATTGGTGCTTCATTAATATTTGCTGAATAAATGAATGCATCCTGTACACACCCAAAAACTCAGTGAGCAAGACACTGGTTTTTGTACCAGAGAGACTTGAGATAGAATCTTGGCTCTGCCATTTATTAAATAGTAACTTTTGAGAAGTTATTAACTTTTCTGAGTGTCAGTTTTCTCATCTGTAAAATGGGGATAAGTAATGCATTCCTTTCAGGGTTACTGTTGAGAATCAATGACCATATGTGGAGAAGAACTAGCAGTGGCACTGCTTAGCACATTGTAATCACACCATCAGTGGGAATGACGATGATTGTTATTTTTAATATCTCTTTGCTCTTCGTCCCCAATCAGAGTTGGAATTAACACAGTGCTTCCCTGACTTTAACATGCTCACAGATCACCTGAGGATATTGTTAAAATGCAGTTTCTGACTTAGTAGGTCTGGAGCAGGGAACAAGGGTCTGCATTTCTAACCAGCTCCCAGGAGATGCCAGAAGCTTCAAGGCTCTAACAAATCTTTAAGAATTAAAGTGACAAAACATCACCTTACATACAGGGCAAGCTCCACCATTCTCTGTTCCTTCACTGGGGAAGATGAAAATACGATACTTGGGATGGAAACCCTAACTGAAATAACATGATTTCATTGTTTTCTTAGACTAAGCTAAAAACAGCGTTAGAAGTTTAAGGGCCAAATTTCTGTCAGTTTTTGCCAGGCTACATCTTTGGCATTTTGTTGTTAGAATCCTTTCTCCATTGTGTGATATATCAAGACATTTGTTTCCCCTCATGAACCCTGTTAACTATCTCTTCACAGCCTCTTACCATCTTCAGCTCAGTGGCTTTTGACAGGTGCATATTAGACCAACTCAGTTAGGATGGGCAGGTCACATGTCCAACACCTGGCTGTTACTCATTTTCAAACTAAATATACCATTTTATGTTTGGTAAAAATGCTTTTCAGATGAAAATGAAAATTACAATGGGAAATCGTAGCCGACAAGGGAAAAGAATCATTTGTGGTAATATCTCTCATAATTAGGGGTAATTCTGACAAATGCAGACATTTTAGAATTCCCACACATCCTCCCCACAGGTCAGGGAAGAGTGCTTTCTACAAGGCAAAAGCCTGAGCTATTCTCCTCTTTCCAGCCCATAGAAATGTTGGTGAGCTCCATGGCCATCCAGCTTACTGCTCTCAAGAAACATGTTTTATTCCACCCCTGGTGAGCAATTAGAAGTTTTATGGCTTAAGCCATGAGCAGGGTAGAGCCTGGGCTGGGGAATTGGTCATGGGGTTTAATCAGAACTTTGGTTTTTACACTGATGAAAAATATGCACTGTATTCTCTGTCCCAGAACAAATTGATCACTAGCGTACGTATAAAATAGAGCAGATTGCTTGTACTCTCATGTTTCATACAGAGGATATTTACAAAATAGTTTTTCCTTTTAGTATATTGGGTCACCCTGTGATTACAACATGATTGAGGGTTGGTGTAGGTGTGTACCTGCCATACCCCTGTGCTACTCTACTGGGCTCCTGTGGCTCCAACTGCCTTTAGGTGATCTCAGCTCTCAAGCATGCTTGTGCAGAGACTTGTGTTTTGGAACAAAGTGTCATGGGTAGAGTTGCTCATCTCTACAACAGGATGGGTGGTATGAGGGAGGGCTTTGGAACCAGATGGGTCTGAGTTTGAATCCCAGGTGTACCACTGTTATGTTGCTCATAGGTGATATGGTTAGGGTGAGGCAAGGGAGGCTCCCAGAACCTAAATTTAAGGTGGCACTCACACTTGTACAAGCCTGAGAGTGAGTGCTTCCTTAAATTTTTGCACTTAGGTGCCTCTCTTCCCTTACCCTAGTCTAGTCTTGGTGTGTGACCAGGGGCAAGTCACTCACCTCCCTCAGTCTGGTCCCTCAACTGTAAAATGGGGGTAATAAGTATCTCATGGGATTGTCATGAAGGTTAAATAAAAGGATATTTGTAAACTTCTTGACACAGTGCCTGGAACTGAGATCAATAATAAATGTGTTTAGTTTCAATTCACCCATTAATTGAGCATCTTGAGTAACTCCATTTTAGGGTAGCTAGAGTTAGTCCCTTTTGTCCTTTGGAGGAAAAATGGAATCGAGGAATAGTTAGAAGTGCCTTTATTTGGGACATTTTTTCTTTTGAGTTATTTAGGAAATAATTTATTTTAAATTTATTTTTACATATTTCGATTTCTCACAAAGTATAAACTGTTGCACTAGCTAAACTGAGAACTGGAAACGAAGTGTGTCTAGTTATGTGCAGGACAGAGCTGGGGGCTCCCCGGAGAGCAAGCACTTCATCGTGGAGAGATGGAATGTCTCATCCAGAGAGTGAAGCACCTGGGCATTTGGGCAGGATGCATGAATTTCCGCTTGTCCCAAGGTCTGGGATGGAGCCACGAGGCTTTGCATCCTGGTGCTCTGTCACTGTGCTCACTCACTTAGCACACACTCAGAGCAGCTTAAATTTCTACTTGTAGGAGTGTGAGCTTTTCCTGCTTTTTTTTCTCCTTGCTTGTTTTTTTTCTGGTAGGAAGCTGACCAAGGCATTCATGGAAAGGATGAAGAGGGGAATCTGTTAGAAATCTGGTGTGGTAAGATGAGAAGCTCTGAGGGGCTTGATTCTCCCAATTGATATTCTTGCCATGTTGCTCTAAAGAAAAAAAAAAAAGTCTCATGATTTTTTTAAGCTCCCAAGGTTGGTGCAGTTAACTAGATAAAAACCAGGTACTACAGATTCTAATAGACTCCCCTGCCTGTCTTTGGAATATTGCTCCTACCTGGATTGCTGAGGGATAATGACAGTGATTGAGTTATACTCTTTTTAAAAATTATTTATTTTTGAAGTATAGTTTATTTACATTATTATGTTAGTTTCAGGTGTACAGGAAAGCAATTTGGTTATACATGTATATGTATATAGCTATAACCTTTTCTCAAATCTTTTCCATTTTAGTTTGTTACAAGATTTTGATTATACTTCCCTGTGCTATACAGTTAATCCTTGTTGTTTATCTATTTTATGTATAGTAGTGTGCATCTGTTAATCTGATACTACCATTTTATCCCTACTCTGCTCTTCCTCTTTGGTAACCATAAATTTGTTTTCTATGTCTGTGAGTCTGTGTCTATTTGTGTCTATCAAATAAGTTCATTTGTCCTATTTTTTAGATTCCACATATAAGTGATATAGTATAGTTATATTCTTGACTTCTGATTACATCTGGATGTCTTTGCCATCTATTTAAGGATTCTCTATCTCATTTTCTTAATCTGTAAAACAGGAGATTTAATTTTTGGACCATCCTTTTGTAGAATGAACAAATTCTGAGGCTTTTGTGTTTGTGTGTATGTGTGTGTGTGTGTGTGTGTGTGTGTGAGAGAGAGAGAGATAAGGGCTGTCTCCCAGACTTGGAGGTTATAGTAAGCCTAGACTTAATGCTTGATTCACAAGCTATGTAATTAGTTCTAGGCCAGATACCACTTAGGAAGAGGAGTCAGGACACTTATTTCACTGCATTTTCCTGCTAAGCCTGGATTTTTTTAATCTTGGAGTCCCAGGTAGTTCCTACCAATTGATTAGAGTTGTTTCATAGGATGGAACCTATTTGCGATTCTGAGCCTAAGGGATTAAAAGAAGCGAAGGAAGAATCTTCTTTGACTTGGAATAACTTAGAAGCTGGCTTGATAGATGAGACCTAGGTGAACTGACCTGAGCAGGATCTAAAGAAAGGCATAATGAATGTATAAAGATTTGGAGATTGTAGGACATAAACTAAAACTCCTATAGAAATTCTGTGAAAATCAATCTGACCTGGAGGATTTAGGTGGTCAGCTTAACTGGAATCTTTAAGGTGGCATTGGAGTTGGATTGAAGGAGGGGCAGAGCAGACAGAGAAAGCCTTAGCAGGAAAGAACCCTTTGTGGGGATGAGTTGGAGGAGGGCAATGCTTATTTATTATGGTTAAGATAGAAAATAATGTTAAGTAATTTCAAAACATGTAAGTTAGATTGATCTATTTTGAATGCTAATAAATTAAAAGAATATGCTAGATTTGTCTATATTAAATACTTACTAATTCTAGACTAAATATAAACTTATTCTTACACTGTTAAAAGAGCTCCTGGACAATTACACAGATTGAATTTCCCATGTGGATATCAGAATAGTACAGTGCAAAGAGCCATGGGTCTGAAGTTGGAATTGAAGAACTGGGAGACATATGGAGTGACTTCTAGGTACCAGACACTGTGCTAGGCAAGTTACACATGTCATTTAATTGAGTTTTCACTCATCAGATATTTGACTTCCCCTGTGCCAGATATAGGGACACAAAGAGGAACAAGGTATAGGTCAGGTATAGGTCTTTTTCTGAGACTCTCTTAGATTAATGGGGCAAATAGAGCCATAAGCAGACCAACACAATTTTAAGTATATGTTGGGAAAAACTCAGTCTTCCTCCTATGTATTTCTTTTACTCCCACCTGCTACCATACTCACAACACTTCTGACATGAGATGTGCGGGAGGTTTCCCCCCACTAAGTAATTTTCTGTGATATCGGCTGGGTGTCCTACAATTTAACTCAATTCTGACACTATCTACCTGGAAATAGGGTCAGATCCCATAAGTTAAGGGCTTGGTCCCACAAGACGGCCCCACCCAGCTCTGCAAGTCTAGGCTGTCACCTGTGTTTCTGACAGGTGGTTATACATCAGAGGTCCCCTGACCCCCTACTTGGGTTTGACTAGTTTGCTAGCTCAGTTCACAGAACTCAGGAACACAATTGCTTACTGTTTACCAGTTTATTATAAAAGGATATGATAAAGGATACAGATGAATAACCAAATGGAAGATACAGATGAATAACCAAATGGATATGATAAAGGATACAGATGAATAACCAAATGGGCAAGGATGTGGGAAAGGGCAGGTTGCTTCCATGCTCTCTCCAGGCATGAACATTCAGGTGTTCACCAGCCCAGAAGCTCCCTGAACTTTATATTTTTGGGATTTTTATGGAGGCTTCATCACATAGGCATGATCAACCATTAACTTCATTTCCAGCCCTTCTCTCTTCTCTGGAGAATGAGGGGTGGTGTTGAACTGAGAATTTCAAGCTTCTAATCATGGCTTGGTCTTTCTGGTGACCAGGCCCCAACCAGGAACCCACCCAGAGTTGCATCATTAGAACAAAAGACATTATTCCTTTAACCCAGAAAATTCCAAGAGAATTTAAGAATTTGGTATCAAGAATTGGGTTCAAAGACCAAATACTAAAATAAAACATGCTCCTAGTGCTCTTATCACTTAGGAAATTACAAGGGTTTTAGGAACTCTGTGGCAGGAGCAGAGACCAATATATATATTTTCTATTATCTTACAAAGTAGAATGTCAGACATCTGAAGGGTATATTATGGAATATATATTACTGCTCCCCTGATGCTCCCACCAGTTCCATAGGGGTAAATATTACTCTCCCCATCTCACAGACAAGGAAACCTGGGCTCAGAGAGAGCTGGAAACTACCAGAGGCCACATCAACAATCAGTCACAAGTAGGAACTAACCCTCAACCAAAAGCTCTTTCCTAAAGGAGAAAGAAGTGCTTGCATTCAGGCATGGCTCTGTTGCTAGGGAGCTGAGATAGCTCGATCATGTCATTTCACCTCTGTGGGCCTCAGTATCCCCCCTGTGTAACAAAAGGAGCTGAGATGTGGAGTGTCCAGGGTTCCTTCTGTTTCTGACATGAGGATGACTTGCCTGTAGTCTTCAGATTTAACCTCCGTTTGACACTGCTATTGAGGAGATATGATGGTTCGGCCCTCACATTGCGCAGACAATTTCTCTCTGCTCAAACACCTGGTAGGGACATCTCACAAGTTGTCCCGTGGAACATGGAAAGAGAGTTGCCTTTGGTGAGGGGTCTAGCCAGGCTCATTCATTCTCTTGCCTTGCCTTACTGGTGTGTTAATTGGAAATAAAAAAGCCTGCATGCAAGGCTGACGAATGAAAGAGAAGGTTAAATTTTCTATGAGCTAAAGCTTTATAACGCAATGTTTCTCTTTTCTACCTCTGTCCTTCTCGTGGCTGAGGATTTGCCCTAATTGGGGGCTTTTGTTTTAGAATTTGGCATCTTTGAGCCTTGAGAAATGGGGCTTTTGTATGAAAGAGCAGGATATGTCACAGGTGGCTCAGGACAAATGATTCAGACTTTTCTCTTAGGACTCAGGTTGCAATTGGGGGTGTAGATTAATTGTAACAAGGTGTCAGAAAAGATTTCACAAATAAGTATGACAAACTTAACTCAACACATTGAAGTTATAGAAAGTTTAAATCAGATCCCTGAAACAACACAGATACTTCTATGTTCTAGCTGAAAAGTTAAACTTGTGCAAAGCTTTGCATGAAGGCAGCCCCAACAGGCAGGAACTTAAAACATAACTGAATGTGCCACCCTAATCAAGAAATCTAACAGACTGCTTATTGGGGCCCTTTGAAAAGAGAATATATAATCATTTCTGATCTCTCTGATACATATTTCTACAAATAACACTAGGGACAAGTGAAAACTGTTTTATGGTTCATAAGGAATCAACTCCATGAAACATGAGTTTCAGATTGATCTGGCCTACACATGTCTGAATCCCTGAAGAATCTTTCAAAATAAGCAAAACCTTCCCCAGCAATATCAGAGGGCTCTTATCTGCCCTGTGTTCTATTCCCCTTCCTTTCTCCGTCTACTTACAGAAGACAAAGACAACCAAAGAAAATTGAGTCAATTCAACACTTGTTACATTTATTCTTTTTCTGTAATTAAATATATTTTGCTAAGTATTCCCTCTCTTTTTTTGGCTTGGACAGGATGGATCTAATATGAAAAAGCCAAGTCATTTTAAAGGGAAAATAGGGCAGTAAAGAGTAGTGTGGCATTCTGGAAAGAATAAGAATGACTTTGTATTTGTGCCTGGACTACAAATCTTGGATCCTCTGTCTGCTCTTTGTGGGACCTTTGGCATGCTGTTGAATATCTCTATGCCTCCATTTCCACATCTGCAAAGTGGGAAGGATAAAAACTAGTTAGTAGTGTTATGTGAGAACTAAAGGATATCATGAATCACAGCATGAGTTATTTTTCCCAATTGCCCCTATCCTGAAAGTTTTGAGGGTTATCTACAGTAAAAAATGGCAGCAAGAGGGGCAAGAGTTGGAAATGTTGGAAAATGAGCCCATTAGTAGGATTATGCTTCCTGGTCCCCTTTTGACTGGGGGTGACCTTGGGCTGTGAATGGAAGAGATATATAACCCTTCATGTATTCAACATGAGACCCTCTCAAGCCCTCTTACTTGGAACTGGTTTCTTTGAGGTGGTGGCTGCTCTGTTAGCCTGGTCCCCAGAGTGAGTCTGATGAACAAAGCCTTCTGCTGATTCTTGATGGATATGCAGTGTGATCAAAAAATATATCTCTGCTGCTTTAAGCCACTGATATGTTGATGTTTGCTGTTATCACAGCAGAACGTAGCTTATCCTGAGTGATAAAATTAATCTTCAGATTACTGAATTTCCCTTTTGTGAAATTCATGAATCTTCATGGTAATACCATATTCATCATCTTTCAAGTTTCTGCTTAAAAATTCTATAGTTAATATTCGGAACAGTAGTGTCTGATTTAGCAATGACATGCCCAAGAAAAGTCTTCTTAAGGGTGATTTTGTTATTTGATTTAAGCCACATTGACTTTTCAGGCAGCACTAGCTCCAGAGAGACCAGTCAGTGTTCTCTGAAAAGACACAGTATCCTGACTTCACATGTTAATGACTCTCAGTTTTATATTCCTGGTCCAGATCTTTTTCCTGAACTGCTGGTTTGGTATCCAATTGCTGTTTGATGTCTCTGCTTGTATGTTTTATAGGCATCTCCAACTTGGTTTGGCTAAAGCACTATGAATTGTTTCCCAAACGCTACCCCACCTACTCTGTACTTGCTCTTTGCTATAATTCAAATGAAATCTCCATTGCTTACCCTGTGCTACAGGACCATGCCTGCCTCTTTGATTCCTTCATCCTTGATCTCTCCCCATTGTGCACTAATACCCAGTCATGGGAAATTGCTTCTGATTCTTAAACACAACCATTTCTTTCCAGTTTCTGGCTCTCTGCACTTGTTGGTCCCTCTACTTGGATTCCTGGATCTTCCTGTGACAAATCTCCTTCTCATCACTGAGTTACCCCTCAGGCAGGGATAACTCTGTGTTGGCCTTAGCTAACATATTGCCTCCTTTCATCCCTAGAGATGTGTTCCCCACATTATACCACGTTACTGTCTTAACAATGCTGAGCTTGTCAATACTAAGATAGGAAATTATCTTACTTACCTGATTAAGTGTTTACTCTCTGCCTCCTCATCTTCACTCAGAAAGTAAGGTCATTGAGGGCAGGGACTCTCTGTCTGCTTCACTCTGTATCACCAAGGCCTGGAAGTGCTTTCCTAGAACATAAAAGGCACTAAATAAATACTGGTGCTGTAGGTTTGGGTAGGCACGTTAATGGAACTATGCTGAATTTACGTGTGGTTCTGTCCCTTCCCCCATGAGGGACTATTGTCTGAAATATAGAAAAGCTCAGTGAATTCAATCAACAACATTCATTAAAGGAAAGCCTATTAGGCATGGGGCTAAGAACAGGGCATAATATAAGTTTCATCTCTGCTGTCCCCAAGACTCTAAGGAACCAATCGCAGCTATCATCCATGGTGTGTATTTTATGTGTCAGGTACTGCAATATGCACTTTATATACATCACCTCATTTCACCCTCATACTTGCCCTTTGGTATCCCTATGGGATGTTTTTCTGAATATTTCCTCCTTTTTCTCTTCTGGACACATGGTATCATCACACTCCTGACCCCGTTATTGTTGGGTGGGGCCTTGTGATTAGTTCTGGCTAAAAAACAAACTTCAAGCTAAAGTGACACATGCCACTTCTGGAGCAGACACTTGATTGCCATTGAGAGGGTCTCTAGAGCTCATGTTCCCTCTGGCATGACTTCCAGATGTATGAGGCTGCCCTGGGTTCCTGAATGATGTGAGGAACAAAGCTCTCTCATTGACCCTTGATGGACATGTTGTGTGATCAAGAAATGCCCTTTTGCTATTTCAAAGTTGGGGATTATGTGTTACTGCAGCAGAACTCAACACATTCTGACTGATAGATGAGGTACCATGATCCCACTTTATAGATGAGACACTTCATGCTCAAGGAGGTGACTCACCCAGGGTCACTTAGCTAGCAAATGGGGCACCAGAACTACATTATTTTTCTTATTCAATGATCTTAATCTGACTCCAAGCTCCCATTTCACATTGCTGGCGGGAAATTCAGTCTCAATGGTTAATTTTGTATCTCTACTTTTTCTTCCCTAAATTTTAAAGAATATCCCAGGTGTCATCTCTGGAGTACACAGTTTTGAGAGACCTAGTTGACCTCATGGGTATCCCTAATGCTCTGCATGATTCATATACACCTGGAGGGTTTACTGATTCAGTGGCACCCTAAGACATAGGACTCAGCTCAGTCCTGGGTACACCTGTGTCTAGAGACCTCCATCCCTAAAAGCTCCTGATACCACTCTTAGGACTGGGAAGGAGGGCCTTTACATTCTCACTGTACTGGGCATGTTTAGATCGCCCCTTCCTCCCTCCCTGTCTCCCTTCCACTCTTCCTTTTCTCCTTCCCTCTCACCCTTCATTCCTTGCTTCCTTCCTCCATTCCTTGCTTTCTTCCTTCCCTCTTTCCCCAGTTTTTACTGTCTACTATAAACCAGGCCCTAGCCTTTGTGTTGAGGATAGAGAAGTGAAACAGACAGACAGAAACTCCTGCCCTCAGGATGTTCAATGGCAGAGAGTCATAGAGAGACAGACAACACATAAAATAAACAAGCAAATTGTATCAAAGCTTAGAAGAGTTTATTGCTACAGAGAAAGCAAAGTAGGGAAGAGTGATGGGAGGTGTTGGGAGGAGGTTGGGGTGAGCCTCACAGTTTGCACAAAAGCAAAATAGGTAATAAAACGAACTGGTGGGTATCTGGAAGAAGAGTATCCCTGGCAGAGGAAAGAGGACATGCAAATGCCAAGAGGGCAAAACAGCAGGCCTGCTGTGTGCTGGCAGCAGCAAGGAGCCTGGCATGGGGATGAGATGAAGGGCATTGAGGCAGATCAAACCCCACTTTTTATTTGGAGTAAGATGGAAGCCACAGGAGGAATCTGGGCTGAGGAATGACGTGATCTGATTTCCATTTTAAAAGGGGAGAGAGTGTAGAGGGCAAGAGCTGAGGCACAGAGACCACTTGGGGTGTTACTTCAATAATTTCTTTAGAGTATTGGAGCACCTCCTTCCTTTGTTCCACTTTTAGGCATCACCCCAGCCCCTTCATATATGCTTCCTCCCTGCCTCCTCTTCCTTGCTCAGGGAAAGTTTGCTGCATATGTTTAGAGGGAAGACTTTCCCAGAAGACAGAAGGACTTCAACACCTGCAATTCTGAATTGGGCTGGCACATGAAGTTAGGGGCCACAGAGTCTCAACTGATGATCTTGAAGAGAGAGAGAAAATTGCAAAGACCAAAGCACAAATAGTATTTATTCTTCCTGAATATGTCACAGCAACAGCAACAAAACACTAATCTTAATAAATACCCTGTCCCACAGGCATTGTGTTAACAGGCGCTCAAAGTAGGTACAGGGTACTTGAAAGGGCAGGGAGAAGAGGTCAGGAAGAAGAAAGCATGGAAGCGACTGTGTGTGTGTAGGTGGGGAGGGGACATCTTCTAGCAATTAAGGTAGAATTTCTGGGGTCAGGCACAGGCAAAGGTAAAACATTCCAGATAACTGTTGCAGGTAAAGTACAGAACATCCAGTTATATTTGCATTTCAGATAAACAGTGAATAGCTTTTTTTTTTTTTGATACTCGGGCCTCTCACTGTTGCGGCCTCTCCCGTTGAGGAGCACAGGCTCCGGACGCGCAGGCTCAGCGGCCATGGCTCACAGGCCCAGCCGCTCCGCGGCATGTGGGATCCTCCCGGACCGGGGCACGAACCCGTGTCCCCTGCATCGGCAGGCGGACTCTCAACCACTGCGCCACCAGGGAAGCCCAGTGAATAGCTTTTTAATATGAGTATGTTGCAAATGTTTCATGGGACATACTTACATTAAAAACTATTCTTCGTTGTTTCTTGAAAAGCAAATTTAACTGGCCATCCTGAATATTTATTTGCTAAATCAAATCTTGCAACTCTAATCTCAGGTGATGTTTGAATGCAGCCATGGTTGAAAACGACAGCCTGATTCTTCAAAGATGTCTATCGTTTAGGCAAAGATGTAGGGAATGAAGAGTCTGGAGATTTTGATGGAAGAACAAAATAGGAACAACGGCAGGACTTTTAAGAGCCTGGCCCATTTTGTAAGAGAAGAAGGGAATTGCATAATTGTGTAAAATATGCTTTGGAACCATTGGCTTACTTCTTTCTTACCTTCCTTTCATGTAGGAGAAAAATATATTTGTCAATGACCAGGGCTAACAATCATGACAGTTTATTTGTCTTTATATTGCATTTTCAATTTAATCTGAGAGTTGAGATATAGTTATTTCATGAAAAAAAAATCATTGGGATGATTTTCTTTTCTCCTGAACCCTCAGACATGGTATAGTAAAATAAAAATTCACACAAGCCTTGACAACATGAAGGGGAAGTTTCTGACTTAAAAGACCTCAAACCAAGAAAATAAGACTTAAGATGAATGGGGAGTGTCCCTCTCTGTTGTCACCGGCAGGGTTTCCTGGGGCTATTTATTGCAAATGGGTGAAAAGAGCCATTCCTCAGGCTGGTCATGACTGTCCACCTACTGGGAAGTCCATCCATAATGTACATATTTTAGATGTTTCCTGTGTAGAACACTTATCCTTTTAATATTTGACCTACAGCACATATGTGTGGTGACTCTCATCTATTACGTGTTCCGGCTTCATGGATTCCTCTTTGCTCCAGTGGAAACTATTTTAATAGACTTTCTTTGGACTCATGAAAATCTTCAGAGTTTGAAGGAAAGCCTCTGAAGTGTCTGTCTCCTTAAATTTTTGATACTACAAGGAAATTGGATTTCGCACATCTTGCAGTTTGCTCAACTTGGGTTGGATAAATGTTTATTGAATACCTTCCAGGTGCGAGCACCTGGACTTGGGAGACAGGAAGGGGTAGTGGGAAGGGCATGGCATTTGTATTTCACAGGATTAGAACTCAAGTGACTTCCCTTCGACACTATCCTATTTGATATTTTCCAGTAACAAATAAGAGGTCCATCTGAATCCTAATCCTAACCCTAATAATGCTAATACAAAGTCAATACCATTCTAACACATACTAATGCTACTGCTGATGCTGATAGTGACAGCAACTGTAAAAGCAATCCCCGTTCTAATACTCTGTAGAATTCAGGGTGCTCCAGAGAAGCAGAATCAAGAGGATGTGTATATAGAGAAAATGATTTTAAGAAATCAGCTCACAAAATTATGGACACTGGCAAGTCCAAATCTGCAGGCTGGGCCAGCAAGCTGGAGCCCCAGGAAGGGACTGATGCTTCCTTTCAAGTCTGAAGGCCATCTGCTCCCTCTTGCTCAGGAGAGGTCAGCCTTTGTTCCAGCCAGTCCTTCAACTAATTGGTGGGTGGCCCACCCACATTATGAGGGGCAATCTGCTTTACTCCAAGTCCACTGATTTAAATATTCATCTCATCGGGAATTCCCTAGTGGTCCAGTGGTTAGGACTTTGTGCTTCCACTGCAGGGGGCATGGGTTTGATCCCTGGTCAGGGAGCTAAGATCCTGCGAGCTGCATGGTGCAGCAAAAAAAAAAAAAAAAAAAAAATCATCTCATCTAAAAACATTCTTACAGAAACATCCAGGATAATGTTTGACCAACAATCTGAGCAACATGGCCCAGCCAAGTTGACACATAAAATTAACCATCACATAGTGGTATGTATGCTAATATTAAAATGTACTAACATTGCATTCGTCAGGGTTCCACCAGAGAAACATAGCCATTGGTTGATTGATTGATTGCAGAAAATTGGCTTATACCATGTGGGAGCTGGCTGACCAAGTCTAAAATCTTTAGGGCAGGCCACCAGAGAGGACATGCTAGAACTCTCAGGCAGAAGCTGATGTTCTGCATTCCACAGGTGGAATTTCTTCTTCTTCTGGAAAATCTCAGTTCTGTTCTTAAAATCTTTCAACTGACCTAATCAGATAATCTCCTTTATTTAAAGGCAACTGATTATAGGTGTTAATCCATCTACAAAATACCTTCTACATCTACATCTACCTAGCTTAGTGTTTGGTTGACACTTGGGTTACTCTAGCCTAGCCAAGTTGACACATAAAACTACTATCACAAACATAAAGCAACAAGCTCATGACTTGGCATACATACATGTCCAGTCATTTCTAGCTAGGATGGTAAGAGTTACAAAGGAAGACTATATATTAATTCTGACATTCAGAAGCTTATGATATAGTAGGGAAGATATGGTCAGACTTAAGTATTTATATGACAAGGTAATAAACAAACAGCTTATATTTACTGAACCATTAGAATGTATTGGTCACTGTGTAAGAGCTTCATACATATATGTTTTATATATATTATATATATATATAATTGAAGTCTAGTTGATTTACAGTGCTGTGTTATTTTAAAATGTACAGCATAGTGATTCAGTTATATATGTGTTTATATATTCTTTTTCAAATTCTTTTCCATTTTCGGTTATTACAAGATATTGAATATAGTTCCCTGTACTATATAGTAGGTCCTTGTTATTTATCTATTTTATGTATGGTAGTGTGTATCTGTTAATCCCAAACTCCTAATTTATCCCTCCCGCTACCCTTTCCCCTTTGGGAAACATAAGTTTGTTTTCTATGTCTGTGAATCTGTTTTGTAAATAAGTTCATTTGTATCATTTTTCTAAGATTCAATATATAAGTGATATGATGTTATATTTGTCTTTCTATGTCTGACTTATTTCACGTAATAGGATAATCTCTAGGTCCATCCATGTTGCTGCAAATGGCATTATTTCCTTCTTTTTTATGACTGAGTAATCACATATATTTTTACATCTCACTTTCATGCAACACTATGAGATAAATATTATTATTTGTATTTTACAGTAGAGGAAACTGAGTCTCAGGAAGTTTAAGTTATTTGTCTAAGATCACACAGTTAGCACTTCTTAGAAAGAGGATGCTCATCTGGGACCAGCCAACAATCTTAGCCAAGATAGTAGGAGTACATTTGGTGGAAAAGAAGTAGAGGAAGTGTTCAGTGGAGCCAGAGATGGGAGAGTCATAGGGGAGGTGGCACTGAGCCAGGCCTGTGGTCAGGGGGAGGACTTGAGTGGGTGGAACTGAGAATGAAGTGCTGAGAAAGAGCAGGGTGTTCTACAGGGAGGAGCAAAGGCCTGTAGAGTGGACACACATGTGGGGCACAGTGTTCTCTAGTGGCAGTGCCCTCAACCAAGGGGGGGTGTGAGAGAGGAGACAAGATGCATACACACAGCAAACCAGTCCAACATATGACATTTTTGGGTTGGGTAGATTTCTCAGGAAAACCACTTAAGATGCTGAGTTTGGTTTCTAGATTAACAATGCCACCCCACTCCCCTTCCCTAGAAGCGCCAGTAAAACCAGGAGCCGAAGAGGCAGAACCCATTGGTGATATGGTCAATTAATGTTAATGGTAATAGTGAGAAGAGGAAGAAGAGAAGAAAGAAAAGAAGGTGAGGAAAAAGGAGGGAGCCTTCTGAGAAGGTCACTTTCTTCTCAGAGCCTGTAATTTTTCTGGCTCATTTGTAGGAAAGTGATCTTACATGCCGAGCTCATGTAAATTTTTGGGACACATTCTCATTGTTTTCTTAAGTCCCTGAGCCATAAGGAAAATCACAGAAAAACAGAGGATTTGAATATCTGAAAGCTGCTGGTCCAACCTGGCCGAGGCCGTATTTTGGGTGCAAAATTTATAAAATGCCTTGAAAGTATTTTCCACGGCACATTCTGTGACTTCACTCAGCCCTGCTTAAATGGTCTATTTTGGTTTTGAGTTCATAAAGCCCCCCTCTCTCTCTCTCGTCTCCCTGCTCAGGTTCACGTCCAGATAAAACAGCTAACTCAAATATGGTGTAAAAATATAAGCCCCTTTTAGCCTGGCTTTTCATGCTGTGCCCCAAAGTGTGCCCGGGTGTTGAAAGTGAAAAAGGGTGGGGCTGGGGGAAGGGTGTTTTTCCAGCCCAGGTTATGAGAGTGGGCACTTTCTTGAGCTTGTAGCCAGAGCAATTGCACCCTCGCTGCCGTGGAAACCATTCAGGAGGATGCCCGCATGCAGTGGTCGGTTGAGAGCTAGAAAACGTGCCAAAGTCAGCAGCTGGAGTAAGTAGAGTAAATCAAGTTAAGAGGGAACGGGACAAGATTTTGGAAAAGGAGAGAATACATGGGTCAAACCATTAACCAGACCTGCAGGGTTAAGATGATGAGATATAAATTGACTGGTATTTCCTGGGTTTAGGAAAGGAAGTCTGGATGGGATTTATATCTGGTCCTCTGGCCTTCGGGGCTCTCTGGTACCTCCCTTCCCCTCTGCCTGCCTGCCCAGTGGGCCTCAGGTGTGGGGCATTTAGAGCAGGATGGGGCGCAAGCCAGAAAGCTCTGGGTTTTGCTGCTATAAATACATTTATCCAGCCCGTCATCCTCAATTAGTGCTGGAGCGCCCACAATGCAGTGCTCTTCCTACAGGGTGCAGCGAAGACCGCACAGGGCGCCCAAACCTCCCTGTTTTGGTCTTTAAAATCCTGACAGTTGTCTGTGGGGCACGGCCCTGGCCCTGTTGGAACTACGATGGTCAGAAATAATGGCTACGTGGGACTTGGTGAAAAGTGGATTGAGCCTCTAGGTGAGTCTGGAGGTTGGTTTGGGGGATCCTTTTCCCCTTACCTGGGTTTGCTGACTCAGATGTTGATGCGGGAGCTGTGCTGCCGTCTGTGCTGTCCCAAAGGTGATAAAACATTCTTGTACCGAACTGCTTTGTATTATTTTTACTTAACCTTCCCTGTCTTGTGGTATTTGTTCCATCTTACAGATGAGGAAATTGGGGCTCAGAGTGATTAAGTGGCTCACTCGTGGCCGCATAAGCTGTGCACAGCTGAGGCAGGACCGTGAGGTTGATAGTTATCCCCGTATTATAGATAAAGAAACTGAGGCTCAGAGAGGTTCACAAAGTACAAGGACACACAGTGAGCAAGGGTTGGAGCTAAGTCTTAAATACAAGCCTGTCTGACTTCACAGCCTCATTGAAATCCACCTGCCCTGAAGTCCTGTTCTCCCCACTGCTGTCCCTGTGAAACCACCTAGAAAATGCCTGATGGGGCCTCAGGATTGAAGAAGACAGCTGCTGCCTCCCTCCGCCACCCCACATAGATTGCTCTGGGCTCTCTTCACAATCATTCTATACATTTATTCATCCATCCATCCATCCATCCACTCAAACAATCACCAAGTGCTCATTGTGTCAGGACATGATCTGGGTGCTGAGGACACACCTGTGAATAAGCTATAAACCCAGGAGTCATCCTTGACTCCTGTTTCTCCTTCCTTTCAATATCTCCACATCTTAGTCTGTTGCTGATCCTGTCAACACCACCTCCGGTTGGGAAGCCATTCCTTTCTCTCCTCTCCATGGCTCCATCCTATCCCCAAACCTCATCATCTCAGCAATAGCTTCCCAACCGTTTTTTTTTCTTTCTGTGTCCACCCGTCCATTCTCTACACAGCAGAGTGAGTTTTTAAAAAGCTAGATCAGATCACTTCACTCCCCTACTTCAAATCTCCCAATGGCTTTTCATTGTACTTAGAAAAAAGACAGACTCCTTATCATCATGGGTAAGACCTTTCATAATCTGGCCCCCCATGAGTCTCTGACCTCATCTCCTACCACTTCTATTCATTCTCTCCCTGCCTGAGCTCCGGCCAAGCTAGTTTTGCTTCTGTTTTTCACATACCTCATTCCTGCCTCAGAGCTTTGGCCCAACTACACCCCCTGTCTGGATGGCCATGGCCTGGGCCTGGCTCCTTCCTGCCCTCCTGTTTCAGCTCTAGTGTAGGCTCCTAGAAGTGTTTCTTGGCCTCCTAACTTAAGAAGCGCCCCCCATCTTCCTCCACCACATTTCTGTATTCTGGTATCACTTACCACTCTCTAGTATCATTTGTAATTTGCTTTTTTATTCTTTCTCTGCCCATTAGAATTCCATCCCAGTAGGCCAGGGACCAAGCCTCTCTCCTTCACTGCTGTATTCTCAACACTTCAAACAGTGCTTGTGTGAGGTAGGTACTCAGCAAATGTTTGTTGAACAAACAAGATGGATAGAGACGATCCCTGCCTTTACAGAGTTTATAATCTAGCTGGAGAGATGAAAAATTTTTAAGTATTTATTAATACTACCAGATGCTTAAAGATCCATGTGATTTCAGAATCCCTAATTCTGACTGTTGTTTTCAGCAGCTGCCCTTTATCTCCGTGGTCCATGTTGGCTCCTAGGTCCTTTTGTCCACATTTTGGGTGTGAGGGATGAGGACAGCAATCAGAGCACAGCTGTTCAACAAAAGTTTTGACCGGTAAGTCACTGAAAGATAATTCTGGGGGTGATACAAATTAGAATGAAGACTTCTGTTATTCCTGTTCTGCAGGAAATTAAAGACCTGAACCTTGGCATCTTTTGTGAGTTTTCACCTAAGAGTCCTAGTTTGGCCCTCTGGAATCTTGCAGAATATGCCTGATGTCTTTTCTCCTTATGAACTGAAATATGTTCATTTCCAATATTTTGTAATATACAGCCAAGTATAGAGAAGAAAATTACCTAAAATCCCATCCATGAGAGATAAAGGCTATTAATACACTGGTGGTTTTTTCTGCTTGTATTTTTGGTACGCAATATAGAAATCCATTCATCTCTATCTGTCCATCTAGAATTTTTTGCAAATTTGAGATCATGGAGTATGTATAAAGTGGCATGTTTTCAGAATAGGAAAAATCAGTGAGGAGAGACTGGATGAGGGCTATGAGTAGGCAGGGCCAGGCTCCTGTAAGCCCTGTGAGGCACCGTGAGAAGGTTGGCTTTTATGCTAAGCGTGATGGGGAGGCATTGGAGAATTTTAAGCATGGCAGCACCATGATGAGGTTCACATTTTGGTCAGCCCATTCCTACACTCTCCCCACACTGGAGGCAGGTGGGAAATTAGGAGGCTGTGTTAGTGATCCAGGTAAGAGATGGGGAGGGTGCAGAATAGGGAGATAGACAGGAGTGGCAAAGTGTAGAGGACTTGCTGGTTGATTGGAAATTGATATGTGAAGGAAAGGGAGGGATTCTTTGTTGGTGAGCACATGTATACAAGGCTTTCACATAATGATGCTCTGGGTATCCTAACTATTTAAGAATTGCATCTGATTCAAGACACATTGAAAGACATTAGAACAGGTTTACAGACTTAACAGACAAGGATAGAAACTGATGTGCAATAGTATGATATATTACTGTGATTAACTGCTTTCATAAGAAGAGCTGATGACTATATGATCACTTCATTTTAAAGAGGGGGAGGTGCCTAGGTGTCAATAAGTTTCCTTCTGTGCAAACAAGAATGATTAACTTCAATTATGGCTGCCTTTGGAGAACTGTGCAGGTCTTTTAGTGTGCTTCAAACTATTTCATTTAGACATTTTGGAAAAACATACATCCTTATTCATAGCAATGGTTACTGTTCTGATTTATAAGTTCTGCTCCACTGTAAATCATTCAAAACTCAAAAATTAAATTTTGTTGCATAACACTTTGATGGCTCTATGCCTGAGCAAAGGGCAGGAGGAATGCAATTTTTCTTACTGCCAATTACGATTGGACCTCTTTTCATTATGTTTTTTTTTTCAATAGAGCAGATGGTTTAAGTCATATATATATATATATGGTACATTAATGCTCTGTTAAGAAATACATTCAAAATTTGACTTTAAAAAATGGTATGCCTTTCATCATTAGTTCAATCTTATTTATTTCTAGAATTATGTATCCCAATCATACTAAAAATTTAATATAAATTCCCATGTCTAAAGCATAGATGGATGTCTATGGGGCTTGGCCATTTAATTGCCTTGGGTGCAAACATGAATTATTCAGTTATACTCACATGAGCAGGAGTGGGTCTTTTTACAGATGTACTTGATCTTTCTGACATTGCTCAATTCTCCTTTCATATATTTCTTTCCCTCTCTCCTAGGAGGATGGGATTAGTTTGGTTTCCTTATTTGGGGGAAGGAAGGAAGCCACACCTACTGAGTGGCTACTGTGCTCTGGGGCCTGGGGTACTCTATTGCACTTTCACTAAATCTCCCCTACGGTCCTTCATAGTCTTGGTTTTACAGATGATAACCCAGAGTCAAAGAGGTTCAGAGACTTACGAAGCATCACACAAATTCTAAATCATAGAGTCAGAATTCGAACTCAGACCCATTTGGTGCCGCAGTGCGCTATTTCCTCTTCCTCATGGTGAAAAATGAAATGTATCCCTTGTAACCTTTGTTCTCACTGTCAGCTAAAGACAACACATGTTCCTGCTATTGGCCTGACACATAATATTTGAGGATTTCCCCCTTGAAGAGCCTTAGTGCTTTTGTTATCCAAATAGTTAAAAGAAAGAAAAAGAGAACTGGAAAAAAGAAGATGATTTAATAAGTACTCATTGAGCAAGTCCTGGGCACCATGCTGGCTGCTGCGGGAGGGTTCCTGGGGGTGAGTCAATGGTTCTGAACAATCTCTGCTTCCAGGAGCTGGTCAGAGGGCGTGTTGACTGTGAGGACAATGCACTGATTCTGTGATGGAGGCTGGGCACGAGGAGAAGGTTGCCGATGGTGCTGTCAGGTGTTGGGGAAGGAAACCTATAGAGGATGTGGCATTTGGACTGGACTTTGAAGCTAGGTAATAGTCAGAGAGACAGATCAAGCAGGACAGGATTTCAGGCTCAAGGACCAACATGAGGATGGTTCACCCATGAGAGGTCAGGAGGTATGTGTTTACATGTTTGTGCCCTTATTTCCAGTCTCTTGCTCAGGGAGAATTTTCTGGCAGGTCCTTGTCTTAGAACAGAAGGCAAGTCAGAGCCTGGGTGCCGGGGTGGGATTCTGTCCTGAGGGGACATAGGTGTCTGGAGAAGCAGGCTCACCTGGTGAGCCTTTAGGACAGCCACAAGGAGAGCCTGGGTCCCAGCCTCAAGGGCTGAGCCAGAGACCCAGGGAATGGTATCAGTTTACCCACCCCTGACAGTGTGTAAATTGTTTTACTGTAGCTTAGAACCACTGCTAGATCTTTTGTGAGAAAAGATTTATATAAATCTACATTCCATTTCGATACACACAGAAAATATTATGCATTAAGTTAACCCTCATCTGATAAAGGGACTAAAACATATAT